>NC_091110.1:20195000-20277500 GCF_024713975.1 Paralichthys olivaceus | reverse complement strand
CCACTCATCCACCAAGAACAGATAGTTTAGAAAAGGACACGAGGATTAAATGAGCTATTTAAATAGACATTTAAATCCTTTTTTTAACAGCACAGTTTCAATGATTCTCTTTCTCTGAGAGGATTTGCTGCTTCTCTCTTCTGAATCTCAGTGAACTGAATATTTTGGAGGTTTTCAGCTGCTGGTTGGACATTTTGAAGATACCACCTTGTTGTTTGAAAACCATTCTATTCAATTCAATTCGCAGATTAGTCTTCGTGACCTCACATTGGGCTTGTGGAAAATTTAGAGAACAACAGAATAGCTGATAACTAAAGAGGTGTTGCAGACTGTACAGATACAACAGTGAGTGACCTTAGATGCTTCAAGTGGATGAAAATAAACTTGTTAATGAGAAAAATGAAAGTTTAGCTGCAGCTCAGGAACCTCGTGTTTGTCTTTGACGTCACCCAGATTAATCCGTTCACAGGCGTAACCGACGACAACAGGCTCCAACTGCTTCACATTGTGAACATGTTTTTCAGATTGAGACCTGGATACCTCTGACTCACCATTGTCTTGAAAGGTGTCTTTTGTGCCTTGGCATTTGATTTGTGTGTGTGTGTTGTTATGATAAGGTGGCTGCTGATGGTACAGGGTTAGACAGGCCTGGACACAGTCTGTCAGGAATGAGCTCACATCACGGCTGCTGCTGTGCTGCAGATTAGCTGCTGTAGCTGGCAGTTGCACAGCGGGAATCGACAGCGTGTTGCTCAATTTCCCAGACCCTGCAGCTTTATGGAGGCTCAGCTCAGATTAGACGGATTTAGGGTGATGGTTTAATACAGTAACACTCATGGCCACTAATCTGAAAGTTGCCTTGTTGGCAGAGGAAGGAGTTTAAGACTATTTTAGATGTATGTTATTGAAGAGGACACTTGATGATGTGGAGGCGGAGCTGAGGTCGCAGGAGTCGAGCACTGTCACATGTTTGTTAAGATGCTCTCATACACTAACCAAAGTTCTGAGGTGTTCCTGACGTGTTCCTCACATGTTCCTCACATGTTCTGCAGGTTCTCTATGTGAGAACTAATGTCTGAGTCAGTGTCTCTGGGCATTTCCTGGATCTTCTCCTGCAGCCTCTAGTAAAACATCTGTAAAATGTCAGAGTGAGTTCATGAGAGAAAACAGCAGGAAAACCTCTGGAACCTTCTCAGTGAGCGAGTGGACGTGTTGACGAGGTTTCTAACACGTGACGGACGTGAAACTGGAACAACACAAATCTTTCAGGATGAAGAAGAGGAGCCGTACACTTGGATAAATAATTTATTCTGCTCAGAAAAACACAATTGGTTTGTAGTTTCTAATATTCTGAAGAGGTTTAATACTAGGACAGTGTTTATCAACTATGATCTTATGGTCGTTGGTTATCTTTCTACTCTGCAGCCTTCAGATCCTCTAATTGTTTTGAAAATCTTTCCCCTGCAGATTTAACGCAGACGCACATGTCGGCTAAACACACAACCAACCCCCCCCCCCCCAAACACACACACACACCTGCATTCCTCAGCTTTGTAATACCCCCCCTCCCCCCTGTGTTAGCAGGTCATTGTTGTCATTAGCAGCGTCTGAATGGTCCTAATGCATGACTCACCAGGGGGGTCGTTACATCTCGTTATACCTAACACTCTGCCTGTGGCTCCCCCCCCCCGCCCACCACACACACACACACACACACACACACACACACACACACACACACACACACACACGCACAGCAAAGGCGTTTGCTCTTCAGCCTCCTCACTCTGGGGTTTTGTGTGTTTATGAGGGAGAGAGGAGGAGATGAGTCTGAAGCTAAGTCAAGGTAAATGCTACCTGACCCATAATACAGGCTGTTTACTGTACTCATGCACCCGAGGCAGGAGGCAGAGGGCGGCATACGTTTACAGAAGAGTGGATGTAGCCAGAGATCCTCAGACCAACACGTCTGATCTGCAAGAGATTCTCTGACCTTCACCAGCCTTCATACCTGCGTCACACCTGAGCAGCATTGAACGGCAGCAAAGACAGAGGAGAGATAACTACGCTTTCTCTTCACTTTGTTTAAACCGGTTTGTGTAGGCAAATCTGACCGTGTGTGTGTGTGGGCGTGTGTGTGTGTGTTGCAGTGCCTGTTTACTTAGACTTGGTCCCTTTCAGCCGACTGGACAATCCCAGAATTCCTCTGTTTACTCCACATTGTCTCCAAACTCTTAAAATACCAGGAGGATGGCCTGCGATAAACTACACACACACACACACACACACACACACACACGACTCCACCTCATTCATGTTTTTCTGTGAGCAGAGTCTTATGACAGAACGTATTTATGATGACGAACAAACAAAACTTTGTACGAGAGAAACACAAATTAAATCTCAATCTTTTAACATGTGAACACGTTACATCTGAATTTCCATCTTTCCTCTCACTGACGGTTGAACATCCATCTCCTCAGCTCTACAGCTAAAAGATCTGTTTCTAAATCACAAACGACAATATCATACAATTCAAACAACACACAACTAGATTAAACTACACAAAGATGAAGATTCTCTCTCTCTCTGTGTGTGTGTGGGGGGGGGGGGGGGTTTCATAAACAGCAGGAAGCCTAATAACTTCTCCTTCTAGGCGCACAGTGATTTTATGCCTCCCTCTGTAATAGACTGATTGTGTGTGTGCACATTGATTTTCTTGGTATTTCTAACAGCTGGATCCAGTTAGTGCTCTGAGCCAGAGCTTCCTCAGGCCTCTGGATGGGGGGGGGGGGGGGGGACAGCCCTCCACTTGTATGTCCAAATGCTGGTGGGGGAGGTTTGGTGCGTGCAGCAGATGAGGACGAGCTGCAGAACAACTGAAATTCAAAATGATGGCTGCCTGGTTCCGTGGTGTTCTGACTGAAACGGCCTCCGTCTGTACTGACGCCTGAAAACACACATCACATGACCACGAACAAGAAGGAACAGGACGTTTACTTAGGTCTCAGTCCAACGATGGACGACATGACAAAGTGCAGCCAAATAATCTTGATCGCCCCCTGGTGGCTGGCTGGAGTATTGGTCATTAACCTCCTCCTCCATGTTAGCAGATGGGACATGGACCAAACTAGAAAGAAGAATGTCAACATGTAGTTGTTGAACTTTGTTATCTCACCTGGTGTCAGAGGTAGTGAAGCGTTGCCCGAGTGGAACCACAACATCCTGCACACAAACGTTTCCTGGTCGTCTGACGGTTTGAAGCAGGACTCAGATACTTGAACTGAAACTTTATCAAACATGATTTTATATTTTGTGTGTAGTAGTTTGACCTGTTGATCTCCCCCCTCTCTCCACAGTACCTGCCATTTCAGTGGCCTCTGCTGGACGTCCCTGGAAGAGCAACAATCAGAGACTCTGCTACTCCTACACAACTGGTAAGAACTGGTTAGACACACACACACACACACACACACACACACACACACACACACACACACACACATGAGCTGCAAACTGAAAATCAGTGTAATAAGATAAATCCCGTTGTGCTCCATTCATCACGGTGAATTAGCTGTTGTCAGTGGTGTGTCTCTGCGCCACATGTTGGACCACAGTGCCGCCTCAGAGAAGAGACTGTGACACAAGCTTTTATTGTTCAGGATCAAAATCTTGGAAATCACAAGTGGTGGAGTTCAGTGTTTTCTATCGTTTACTCACTGTGAAGAATCTGCAGCTTGTTTGTCTCAAACACTGCAAACAACTGACCTCAGTCACGGCAGCATGACTGAGGTCAGGGATTCTAACAGTCGGCACGTTTACATGGACACGAGAAATAAGATGGTTGTTTCATGTGACGTTGTCCCAAGGAGCTCATCATAAAATAAGGGGATTTTCACTCTCATCGCCTCCTCTGCTGCAGTGATCCAGTCACATGTCGTTAACAAACAGGACGACTTCTCAAACACAACCACTGTGGGGTTTTCTTCTTCTTCTTCTTCTTCTTCACGGGTCTAGTTTGTGAGATGTACCTGGTTTATTCAGATATATTGGGAAGTCAAACAACAAACGTCTGTGTGTGTGTGTGTGTGTGTGTAACCTCCTGTTCCTCCGCTGTGTTTCTAGTTTACATGACATCGGGTTATAAAACCAACTATAACCTGGTTACTCACTCGGCTCTTTGTTGAAACTTGTGTTTGCTGTGCGAGCTCCAGTTCCTTCCAGTCTCCATGTTTGGATACAGATAATTTAGCAGCCGTTGTTTAACTTAGTAGAAAAAATACCAGTGTTCTGAGAGATAAACGCCTGAAATGAAGAAATGAACAGTTCTGAATGTTATCAGCGGCGCTACAACTTCCCATCAAACAGCTTCCTGGAATATTTTAACTTCCTTGAAAAGAAGCAGTTAATCATCATGAGCAGTAACTCCGCTATACGTCCTGTGAGCTGACTTCGTTTTCTGAATTTACATCATTTATGTAAGAAATGAATTTTAGGACGTTTCAAAGTTTCCCACTTCAAAAAGAAGTAAAACGACGTGTGGCTCAAGACGATTCTGAGAACAGCAGCGTCTCAGTCATGTGACTCTGGAATTAGGGCAAACCTGAAGTGTGAATAGTCTGATTATTTTTATTTAGAGCTCAGTGTTAAAAACCACATTTATCATAAGGAGAAGTGAATTAATTCATACATGAGGATTCACATCCGCTGCAGAATGTTGTGATGAGGTCAATAAATCAATAATATCAGTTTGTGTTTCTGTCCCTCACACGTTCATTAATCCTCTTATTACATTTTTATTACTTCTCATGTGGATCCTGTCCGTCCGCCTCATAATGATGATTTGTTCAAATCTTTCACAACCTGATTGAATAATTGTACTTTCGGTTCCTTCTGGTTTTCTGTCACTCTGAATGTGATGGTTTGACTTCTGCAGAAACTGATAAAAGTAAAAACTATTGAACGAGTCGACAGAAACTTGTCTTCATCACAAACAACTTTATATTTGAGAGACAGATGTGACACCTGGTGGACAGAGGACAGTGCTGCAGTTTTAGTAATCAGCTTGCGTCTCTCTCTCTCTCTCTCTCTCTCTCTCTCTCTCTCTCTCTCCCCCCCCCCTCCCCCTCCCTCCCTCCCTCCAGTCTAACAGTGTACCTGTAGTGCAGCACCCCCACATGACCCACCTCCACCCGCTGCTGTCCTACAGTCCAGAGGCCTTCTCCCCTCAGAGGGCGTCGCCGGGCTTCTCTCCTGACGCAGGTGAGTGTCACCTGTCACACTTCAAACCTGCACACACACGTTTGTGTTATTGAAACAACAAAGACGTAGTGTAACTCGTCTGTGTGTTAATCTCAGGTGTGTCGAGGTCGTCTCACTCTGCCTGTTACCCTGTCTCTCCTGGAGGCATGACTCCGATCCCTCACCTGTTTGATTGGCTGTAAGTAAAACACACACACACACACACACACACACACACACTGACAGTCTGAAAACCTCCTCTGTGTGTTGTTGTGTCTTCAGGCAGCGACAGTCCATGTATCCCATGGGAGGAGGGTTCACACCTGCTGCTCTGTCCAGGTGAGTGTGTGTCCTCGTGTTGATCGGGTTTGTTGTGTGTCTGCAGTCATTGAATGGACCGACACATTTTGTTCATTGTATAATAAGTGATAATGTGCTCCACAGATAGAATGTGTAACTGTGATCTTGTATTAAATGAAACGTGTGTGTTTTGTCGACAGTCTGGTGTCGAGTGGTTTCTCTCCACGTTTGGTGCCGACCCCCCAGACGTCCATCCCCCACCCTGCCATCGTCCCCACAGGGGGGGAGCAGGAGCCTGGGTGCAGCAGCCACTCCAGGTAACGACACGTCCTTTGTGTTGTTGTGTTGTTGTATGTTTAGTGCACAGATGGAGAATTCAAGGAAAATAAATGTGTTACTGTAAAATCTCCCACGAACATGATAAAAAAAAAAGCCCTGAGCCGTCTTCAAGGTCCAATCCACCCTCAGACTCAGAACCTTCTGAAGTATCTCTGCATGGTTCTCCACCTCATGTAGAACTTTCCCTGTGACTATTGAAACATCCAAAAATAAAATCTATAAGTCTATAAAACTACTCATAGAACAACTAGAACCATGGTTCTCCCACTAACTGCTACATGGTGTGCAGAACCTCCCGACGCAGCCGATGTGAATGAAATGGTTTTCTGTTCCAGCAGGAAGTCGATGCCTGAAGCTCCGCAGGAGAAAGAAGACGAGAAGAAGCCTCACATCAAAAAACCCCTGAACGCCTTCATGTTGTACATGAGGGAGGAGAGACCCAAGGTGGTCGCTCAGTGCAACGTGAAAGAGAGCGCCACCATCAACCAGATACTGGGACAGAGGGTCAGTGTGTGTGTGTGTCTATGTCTGTCTGTGTGTGTCTGTGTGTGTGCGTGGTGTGTGTGTGTGTCTGTGTGCGCTGACATCTCGTCCTCTTCTCTCCACAGTGGCACTCGCTGTCAAAAGAGGAGCAGAGTAAGTTTTATGAACTGGCTCGCCAAGAGCGACTCCTCCACTCGAAGCTGTACCCCGGCTGGTCGGCCAGAGACAACTACGTGAGTACAAGCGACGGAGCGGACGCACCACAGTCACTGTTCTCATCGGCTGATCCCGGGTGTAAAGTTCAGTGTGTGTGTTTGTGTTCAGGGTAAAAAGAAGAAGAGGAAGAGGACGAAGAGCGAGACTCAGTTCGAAGGTAAGAAGATGATCAGCTCAGTGTCAGTGTCTCAAATCTTCCACAGTAAAAGTCAGGTTCTTCCTCTTCTTCTTCTTCTTCTTCCTCCTCTTCTTCCTCTTCTTCTAATTCTTCTAATTCTTCTTCTTCCTCCTCTTCTTCTTCTTCTTCCTCCTCTTCCTCCTCTTCTTCTTCTTGTCGTGAAATACGATGAGATTTTTCTCCCTGTGTGATTTGATGAATTCTTTCTGTCTCGTGTTTCTCGCTGATGAGAAACGACCTGATGACATGTGATTGTTTCTCAGCTCCGGCAGCGGACGAAGATTTCTCTCCGCAGCTGAAGAGACCTCGCGAGGAGACGCCACACGCTCTGCTCCCCCACCCTCCCCCACAGACTGCGCACACACACACCCGCCCTCACACCATCTCTCACCTGACGCACACACACCTCTCGCAGGCCAGCCCCGCCTCCTCGCTGGACTCCCCGGCCACACCCACCACGGCGCTGGCCTCCCCCGCCGCTCCTGCCCCGACGCACACCGAGCACACGCACTCCTCCTACAGCGGACACATGTCGCCGTACGCCGAGCAGCTGCAGCCGCTGTCCCTCACCACCAAGCCCCACAGGTCCGCCCTTCCTCTGAGCCGAAACGCTGCCACTTCTGGACCCTCCACGCCGTCCTCCGCCTCCTCCGACACCCCCACCCCCTCACCCCTGATGGCTGCTTCCAGGAGTTCACCCCTTCTTGCCCCCCTGCACCAGCAGCCTTTCCTCGTCCCACCTCCTACCTCCGCTCACCAATCAGCAGCGAGCGCTCACGGTGCCTTAACTCAGTCGCAGCCGTTCTCGCTCAGAAGAACCAATCAGCTGTGAGGAGCTGCCTTCACTGTGTGACTCATACAAGTGATCTGTTCGTCTTCTGTTTTTTAAAACTTTTTTATAGATGTATCACATTTTATATTGTAAAGGACAAACAATTGGTCAATATTTGACTCTAACTTCTTCAAACTGTATTTTTTAGAATCTCACTTTTTCTAAAGCCTTTGTACGAACGTTAAACTTGTTAAACGAGGTGTGGCACGAGGGTTCGATTGTTTAAAAAAGCTTTTTCACTTGGTAGTTGTGAGTGTTGCTTCATTTTCTGGTTCCTCCTTTGTGTTAATAAATATTCACTGAGTTCTGACACGTCGTCTGAGTTTGAGTCTGCAGAGGTTGGACGTACGGGAAGTGAGATGGTTTGACACACACACGTGACACAGTTTGTTTCAGAGGGAAACTAAAAGTGAACGAAGGAGATGAAAATTCATCACATCACACTAGAAAACAAAATAACAGAGAAACCAACAGATATGCAGGAGTTACTATTCTATATTTACACTTATATGTTTATATAATTACAATATATAGTTTGAATCCTGAGGTAAGAGGTGGATTATTGATGTTTTAAGAGGGTTCAGATCTGAACACTTTACATTTATGGATTCACTGATGAGAAAACAGCTGACATGTTGGAATAAAAACGTTTTAAAATATTTGACTAAAATGTTAAAAAATAACCCTGATAATAATTATAATAATTTAGTTAATATAATAATAACTATTATATTGATTTTCTGTCAGGAAACCTCACAGTGGGTCTAATGAACTTGCTCTGCAGGTGTTAAATCATAAAAGAAATGATCAGTGTATAAATCTTAATGGTTGAGTGTAAAGAACAACTGGAAGGTTTACTGATCTGTTCCAGAGAGAAGAAGTTCTGTGGTTTCCTCAGCGTCTGTCAGTCGATGTTCCTGGATGACTCTTCGTCGCTGCAGCTCAGAATCTGAGGATTGAATTCGAAGCAGAGATTTGTTGAGTTGTTAAATTAAACCAGTTTTAATTGTTGGTGGAGAAACGTTGACTCATGTGAAGAGCAAACTCCTGAGGGCGACGTGTTTCCAGCAGAATGAAGCAAGAATCCAGAGTTACGTAACCGAGGCCTCGACCAGCTCATGTGATCCTGCAGCAGCTCCGACAGGAAGCTCCATATATGGTGACGCAGGTGAGGCTGGAGGCGTGGCCTCACCTGTTGAACTGACAGAACACAGACCGAGACACTTCATCTTCATCAGAGCAGACGGAGGAGGAGCAGGATGCTGCAGTGGAGACGACTGATGGACGGGGACAGGCAGTGCAACCGGGCGCTGGTCGTGTCCGTGGCAGAGTTCGACCCCGGGGTGAAGCTGGGGAGGAGACCCGGGGCCCAGAAAGACGCCAAGAGGCTCCACAGGACCCTCAGCAAGCTGGGCTTCAAGGTGGAGCTCCACAGTGACCTGAGTGGAGAGGAGATCTACCAGCTCTTCCTCACAGGTACCACACACACACACACACTCACACACACACACTCACTCACACTCACACACACACACACACACACACACTCAAACACACACTCACACTCACACACTCACACACACTCAAACACACACTCACACTCACACACACTCAAACACACACTCACACTCACACACACTCAAACACACACTCACACTCACACACTCACACACACTCAAACACACACTCACACTCACACACTCACACACTCTCACACACACACTCACACTCACACTCACACTCACAAACTCACACTCACACACACACACTCACACACACACACACACTCACTCACACACACACACACACACACACACACTCACACAAACTCACACTCACACACACACACTCACACACACACACTCACACAAACTCACACTCACACACACACACTCACACACACACACTCACTCACTCACACACACACACTCACACACACACACTCACACTCACACTGCTGTCGATGAATGATCTGTTTTGATGCTAACTGTAAATCCCTCTGCTTTTATTTCTATTCATATGAATGTTTCTTTCTTTATGAAAGATTTCAGTGAGCTGTCAAAGTTTTCTCTCGATAAATAAATACAGACAGAATCAGCAGTAAATAAAACACATGATTTAGTTTCTTATCTTCTTGATCTGAGTTTTCATTCTAATTTAATTTAATTACGTTTTTCTCTTGGAGCCTGACTCTGATATTAGAGGGGGGGGGGGACTGATCATCTGGTGGTTGTAAAATCCCTCATGACAGACTCAGTTAAAGTTCACATTGTTATGTCACATTTTATTAGCGTACAGTCGAGAGGAGACAGAAATCGAAACAAGATCCTCAGACTCTTCGTGAGTTGAGTTTTATGTGAGACGCGTTTTATCATCAGAGTCCTGGTTCTCCAGAGGAACCCTGAGAACCCTGAGGTTCCTCTGGAGAACCAGGAGCTGGTAAAGATCCAGACAATCTCCTGCAGAGCAAACACATGTGATTGAGCGATGACACACTCGGGCTCCAGGACCTCACGACTACACCCACTCACGGCTGAAGTTGTATAATCACCAGGTTCAGTTTTACAGCGTCTGAGTGTCGCTGAGCAAACACACGCCCGGGTCACTCACTGCTGGTTGTCCTCGCCTCTCGGCACCGTGACCTCGTGGACGTATGAGAAACCGGACATGATTATTGAAGACGTCCTGATCAACGTCTTGCTGCAGTGTTTGAACTCTAACGTGACGAGCACAGTGTGATCAGCGTGAGCAGGTTGGAGGTCACTGTGACTGTTCATGTCTGGAAGCTGAAGTTTGATCTGTTGGTTCAGTGGATTCTCCGTTAAACACCAGACGAGCCTGTTTGTCGAGGTCTGTTCTGAGGTCACAGAGTCAAGCAGACAGCGAATCAGGTGATGGAGAAGATTATCTGATGTTTTGTCTCCTGAGGACACGCTCACGTCTTCGTTATCGTGAAGTGACCGGTAATCTATCAATCTTCTGCTGTGACAGAATTTTAAACAACGTCTTTTATAAAGGTGCTTTTTACATGATGACACTATTTATGACCTAATGTCTTTTGTTGCTCTTGATTTGACATCTATAAACTTTGTCTTCATGTCCTTCACGACCTCTGTTGACGTGTGCTTTTTGACACGTATCACACATCTGAATCTGAATCTGACTAATGAAGATGTTGTGTGTGGTTGTGTGTGTGGTTGTGTGTCTGTGCCGCAGAGAGCAGACGTCCTGTGAAGGACTGCTTCCTGGCCGTCCTGTCCTCTCACGGAGACGAGGGCTGCGTGTTCGGAGCTGACGGGGAACGTGTGCGTCTGTCTCGCGTCTTCTCGTGTTTCGACAACGAGCACATGAAGGAAAAGGCCAAAGTGTTTCTCATTCAGGTGAAGACACGGTGACGATGATCAACACGTCTCTTTGGGACATGAAGGACTTTGTGTCTCATGAGGACTCTTCTGTCTCCGCAGGCCTGTCGGGGACACGACCTGGACGATGGCGTGGAGGTGGACTCAGGGGACGATGTCACGGACAGCAGCTTCTCTCAGGACCTGCACTTTCCTGTGGACACAGCGGTGATGTACGCCACAGCTCCAGGTGAACTTCAGACACAAGTTTGACCAGATGAAGAAGCTGCTTCCTCTTTCTCCAGATCAGTCGAGTGACGAAAGCTCTCCGAAGCGTTGCCATGACGTTGTCCTCTGTTTAACCCCCTGTCCTCCGTCCTCTCCTCAGGTTACGGAGCCTTCATGCATCCTCTGGGTTCCGTCTTCCTCCAGACGTTCTGCACTTTATTAGAGACGGAGGGGAACCGGGAGCTGGAGCTGACCCGGCTGATGACCCGTCTGTCCCACAGCGTGGCCTACACCTTCCAGGCCAAAGGTCGCTCTCTGGGCGGGAAGAAGGAGATGCCGTGTCTGATGACGAGTTTGACCAGGGAGGTGTTCCCCTTCGCTGAGTCCCGGAAAGAGGGCGGGGCGGCGGGGCTCTCAGCCACGTCATTGGTCGGCTCAGACAACGTCAGGAGGCGAACGCCTTCGATCAGTTAGCGGGAGATCGGACGAGATTGAATGAGACGAGAAATCAGCTGATGTCTGAGGAACTCACAGGTTTATTTTACAACGTCGCTCAAAGTCCAGAGAGCAAGAAAATATCTCACGTACAATAAACCTCAGGATGTTTTCACTTTCACTTCATCTAAATTACTTTTAGTTTTCTTTACCCCAGAAAAGGCTCTTTATATTTAAATACTTTATATTGAAATACTTTATATTGAAATACTTTATATTTAAATACTTTATATTTAGATACTTTATATTTAAATACTTTATATTTAGATACTTTATATTTAAATACTTTATATTTAAATACTTTATATTTAGATACTTTATATTTAAATACTTTATATTGAAATACTTTATATTGAAATACTTTATATTTAAATACTTTATATTTAGATACTTTATATTTAGATACTTTATATTTAAATACTTTATATTTAGATCGACCCTCTCTGCGGAGGCCTCCATGTTTTCTACATTAGTCCAGACTGAACAAACTTAAACCTCTTGAGTTTTTATAACAACTGAAGCTGCCACAGGCAGGGGGGGGGGGGGGGGGGGGAGGGGTGTTCAGCTGCAGCATGACACTTCACCACTAGATGTCACTAAACTCTACACACTGCACCTTTAAATCTAACTTTTATTTCTTCTCTTCGTGTCCACTGATGTTTGTAAATAAAGATTTTATACATCCATCAAACTCATGTCTTTTTGTTTGTATTCTCCCCTGTCCTCTCTCTCCCCCCCCTCCCTCTCTCTCTCTTTGTCTCCCCCCCTCCCTCTGTGTGTGTGTGTGTGTGTCTCCCCCTCTCTCTCTCCCCCCCCTCTCTCTCTCTGTGTGTGTGTGTCTCCCCCTCTCTCTCTCCCCCCCTCTCTCTCTCTGTGTGTGTGTGTCTCCCCCTCTCTCTCCCCCCCTCCCTCTCTGTGTGTGTATGTGTCTCCCCCTCTCTCTCTCCCCCCCTCTCTCTCTCTGTGTGTGTGTCTCCCCCTCTCTCTCTCCCCCCCTATCTCTCTGTCTCCCCCCTCCCTCTCTGTCTCTCTCCCTCCCCCTCCCTCTCTCTGTCTCCCTCTCTCTGTGTGTGTGTGTCTCTCTCTCCCTCCCCCCTCTCTCTGTGTGTGTGTCTCTCTCTCCCTCCCCCCTCTCTCTCATGTATTTACACTCCCTCACCACTAGAGGTCTCTGTGGTAAAGTCAGGCGCCGTGTGTAGCTACGTCATCAACGTGCGCCAGCAGCTGCAGTAAATAAATGGAACGCGACCGGTTCCACTGAAACTTTTAACTTGAGACTTTTATCACATTCGGTCGTTTCGGTGTCTTCGGGTTTTCCCGCGTGTTTCCGGTAGATTAACGAGTGCAGGTGACGTGTGACGCTGCGCGTGCTGCCCGTCACATTCTGCTGGTTCGTTCAATAACAGTGAAGAAGATGCCACGAGGAGGTTTACCTGACAGGTGAGTGACAGCTCACACGTCACATGGCATATCAACATGCTAACACGTCAACATGCTAACATGTCAACACGTCAACATGCTAACACGTCAACATGCTAACACGTCAACATGCTCACAGACCAGCAGCTGAGTGACGTGTCACAGACTCGCTGCCTCGTCAGACTGGATCAGTTTCAGTTTGTTGAACTGAAGAAAGTTAAATGTGAAGTTGTGTTATCATTAAACATCTGTCTGAGAGGTGAGTGTTCACAGAGAGAGTCCAAGTGTTCGAGGAGGAACCTTCCTAACGGGATGCTTCCTAATCTCCTTCAGCAGAGGAAACATCAGAGCATCCTTTGTGAAAGGAAAGGAACCTCAATGCTTCCTAACGTATCTCCTTCAGAACAACAACATCATGACTAAATACTATTTCAATCCTCTGACTGTAGAACGGACACAATCATTTCCTCTTATATAAGATGTTTAATTCTTGAATATTTCTTTATATGATTTCAACACGTTTGTTTTATTTTCACTTTCAAGAGAAACTGATATTCAATGTTTCCGCTGTAGAAACTGAACGGACGTGTTGCTCTGTTTAAAACAGGAAACTTTATTATAACTGTACATTTTGTGTTGTTCTTTTATAAATAAAGTTTGACCGCGTGACGCATTTGGAACGGTTTGGATTGTTTGGACACTGTATCCATGGCGATGAAGGAAAATGTCCCTCACGTGTTTTAACAGCAGCTTGTCTGTCTCTCATCAGATGGTTGGATTATAAAGCCGTCGGTAAAAGACTTGACGGGACACGTTTCATCGCCTTCAAGGTTCCTCTCAAACAGGTGAGAGGTCAAACGTGGAGTTCACCTGTTAAACCTTGAAACAGCAGCTTGATTAAAATGAGTTCGATGGACGTGTGAGTGACGATAATCTGTGTTCTTCAGTCTCTGAACCGTCTCCTCTCTGGCTCGGACGTCTTCGGCCCCTGGGAGCTGCTGGAGACGCTGAGCAAAGACAATCAGGAGCTGGGTTTGATTATTGATCTGACTTTCACCACACGATACTACAAACTACAGGTGAACAAGTGAAGTCAGCGACCCACTCACACAGAGAGGTCACGTTATTACTGGAATATAAAGTGTGTGTGTGTGTGTGTGTAGGACATGCCAAATTGTCTGCTGTTTGTGAAGATCTTCACACGTGGTCATGAGGTTCCCAGTGACTCAACGATCCTGAGCTTCAAGCGCACAGTTCGCAGGTTTCTACGAGAAAACGCAGACAACGGTGAGAACACGTGACGACGCAGGTTTAGATTCACGTGTCAGGAAATCACACAACGTCCCGACCGGAGCAGAGTTATATGTTAACAGAAAAAAGCCTTGAACACAACAAAGTAAGAACACTTAACACCTGGAACCTTTAGCGTGAGCGACGAAGGACGATTAGAGTTCCAGCTGTTTTTGTACCATGAGCACATCAGTCACATGTTAACGGACGTTTCTATCGTAGACAAACTGATCGGAGTCCACTGCACCCACGGCCTGAATCGCACCGGTTACCTGATCTGCAGGTACGCACAGTACCGCGCTCGCTGCTTTTCTTTAACCAGTCGGTGTTTAACGGCTGTTTGTGACCTGCAGGTATCTGATCGACGTGGACGGGATGGATCCGAAACACGCTGTCGACTGTGAGTCTGATCATCACGTGTGATCATCACGTGTCGTAATGTGTTCTTTCAAATGGCTGAAAAATAAACATGTTAAACGTTCTGTGTCGTCAGTGTTCAACTCGTCACGAGGTCACGATATAGAGAGAAAGAACTATCTGCACGATCTCGTGCGTGGACGGAAGAGGAGGTGACACACACACACACACACACACACACACACACACACACACACACACACACACACACACACACACACACACACACACACATACATACATACATACACACACACTCTTTCTGCTGCAGTTCGGTTTCTTTGACTCGTCTCTCGATTTATTTTCTGAACAGTAACGAGGGGATGGACGACTTTGAGAAGGAGCCACAGAGAGGAGGTGCCACACATCGACCATGTGACGCTGCAGCGGACTCCTACGACAGAGAGGAGAGACGACCACCATGTGGTGACTCTTGGGACGGGTAAGGACGAGACGCAGCCAGAGCTCAGTGACCTTTTCAGATTAATCAATAATCCAAATGAATGTCTCCCTCTCTCTCTCTCTCTCTGTCTGTCTCTCTGTATCTCTGCCTCTCTCCCTCTCTCTCTCTCTCTCTCTCTGTCTCTCTGTATCTCTGCCTCTCTCTCTCTCTCTCTCTCTCTCTCTCTCTCTCTCCTGCAGATCTTTCTCTCCCAGAGGATTAAGCCACCGCCCACATCATCGCCCTCCCCACGACGCCCTGCAGTCCAATCCAGGGTTCCACCCCCCGCTGTTCCACCCTCCACCTCCTTATCACCCACAGATGCGAGCCCCGCCCCACCCATATGGATGGACACCCCCTCCTCCCAGCCGTCAGTGGAGGGGACCCCCCCGCCCAGAGGACAGTTGGTTCCGACCCCACCAACCTGAGCCGCAGTGGAGACAAGCGCTGCCGCCTCCCCCCCTCCCCCGTTACACCCCCCGCTGGACCAACGAGTCCAACAGACGTCGTGAGGGGGAGTGGTCGGGTCACAACCTGGACTGAGCGGATATGAGCGCTCGTCTGATCACATGTTCACAGAAAGTTTCTAACTGATGTCACATGTTGTCATTCATTCTTATAAACACGTTTTAGATCCGATCTCTTCGAGAGGCTGCGTCTCGTTTCCACGTCGACTTGACAAATGAGACATTTTAATAACTTTTAATTCATTTTTAAATTGACTCAATGAAATAACTTAAAGTTGTTGTTTACGCTTGTTGGTGCAAACCCGACTCTTAGTGCTGCAGCCATCGTCATGACAACGATCACAGTTTCCTAATGTGGCATGTTAGCTAACGATGCTAAAGAGAAGAACGCAGGAAATAAAATGTGATAGAACACACGCCAGGTTCACGAGCTGACTCCGCCTCCTCTTTCACATTCATTTGATTGGCTGGTGCCAACATTTAAAGTTGAGTTTCGCTGAACTTCGGCCGAGCGACACGACGCAGCGACAGTTCGTCAACGGAAGACGTTTCTGTTGAACGCGTGTTACAGCACAAATCAAACAGAGGCTGATTTACATCTGGAATCAAATCAACACTGAGCAACAGCGCCCTCTGCAGCCGCACTCAGTGAACTGAAACACAACTGAACGCTGGACATTACCCATGATCCTCTGCTTCCTGAACCAGAGGAGCGGCGGCTGTAACGAATCCACTAAACTGTTCAGACTTCTTCATGTTTTAAAAGTTTCCTGGTTTTTAACGAGTCGTTTTCACTGTGATTGGCTGCAGACCAGCGATGTGATTGGTTGAGAGCGTTCACCGCTGCTTCTTCTCTCCTCGTGACACGAGCGAGACTAACGACGTGCTGAAGTTAACGAGGCTCCATCAGCTCTGTCTGCCTTCTTCAAACTGACCTGCAGTTAAATGTCCGGGAGAATAAAAGTTTGAAGTGATTTTTTTTGTCTTTCATCTAAAGTAGATTTTTCCAGGTTTGTGACGATCGTCTCCATCTTTGATTCTTTTCTCATCAACACGAACACGTGCACGTTGCCAGGTTTCACCTTCAGTTCACGCTCATAAAACACGAGCAGATATTTCCAGAGAAAAGTTTTTATTTGAATCTGAACTTTAACCAATAATTCATTGTTAAAATTGTTGGTTATTAATTTTATACTAATCTTTTAGTCGCTCAACAGAAAACTTGGATTTGTTCGGATGGATGAGGGCGAGTGTAAAAACATGTCGTCCAATAAAACAATGTTTAAATGTCAATAAAAAACATTTGAAAGATTTTTTAGATGGAACATTTTTAAAATAAACCAAATATAAAGAAACTCATTGGATTTATACATTTATTATCTTTTATTAAAAATATCTTGTCTTCATTCTTTGATGAATAAATAATTTATGTCTGTTTCCGTGTGTTGAGAAGCTGAACATTAACATGACTCAGGCCTCACTGTGTTCGTTCCATCTTTCCTGTGGTTCAGGCACCAGGAGGAGGAGGAGGAGGAAGAGGAGGAGGAGGAGGGAGCTGCTGGAGGTCACACTGAGGTTTGAATGTTTTTACAGAGGAGAGGAAAAACATATTTGCTTTGTGGGAGGAGTTTTAATGAGTCTCACATTTAACAAATACTACGATAGAAGTTTCAGATAATAAACAGCGATGAGAAGTTTCAGACCTGAGTGAACGTTTGACAGCAGCTGTGTGTGTTGTCTTCTAACAGTCTGTGCACGTCCCCGTGCACGTCCCCGTGTGACACACTGTCATGTTACTGCCATGAGGAGCAGCACAGTGAAGACACGAGCAGTGATGCAACACTTCTCATGAAAGTCATGTGCAGCAGAAAGTCAGAGGAGGAATAATAACAGAGGAAGTTTCAGAGGCTCTGAAACAAACTGTTTCTCTGAGGATCTTTGATTCTGAAGCTGATGTTTACTGTGTTTCTGTTGCTGTGCATGTCCATTCAATATATATTATATATAATATATATATAATATACATATATATTATATATATTATATATTATATTAAAAATGTATATGTAAGCCCCGCCCTCAACCTGTCTCTGATTGGTTGAGGTTTAGGAAGAGGAGCCAATTAGAGGTGGAGAAGGGGCGGGGCTTCTCCCACGTGAATGACAGTTGTTTCAGGTGTTGCTGCCATGAGGCCTGTCACTCAACAGGCTAAAGTTAGCTAGTTAGCTTACTAGTTAGTTTACTAGTTAGTTTACTAGTTAGCTTACTGGTTAGAAGTTAGTCAGTTTATTAGTTGGTTAGTTTTCCAGTTGTTACCAGAGGAGGCGCCAACCAGACCAGAAACAGGATACTCTTCATCATGGAGAAAAAACAAAATGGACGTCAGATAAAGTGAGTGTGTGTGTTACTGTGTGTTACTGTGTTACTGTGTGTGTGTGTTAGTGTGTGTGTTAGTGTGTGTTACTGTGTGTGTGTGTGTGTTACTGTGTGTTTCTGTGTTACTGTGTGTGTGTGTGTGTTACTGTGTGTGTGTGTTAGTGTTTCTGTGTGTGTGTGTATGTTACTGTGTGTGTGTGTGTGTGTGTGTGTTTTCTTCAGGAAACAGTTTAATTCTGCTTCACTGTAATTGACTCATTGACTCTCAGGCTTTTCACAATAAGAGCTGCTTTTCTTCAAGTAAATCTGAAAGGAGAGTTTGTATTCTCAGTTCATCTCTTGTTTGTGAATTAATGTGTGTGTGTGTTGTGTGTGTGTTGTGTGTGTGTGTGTGTGTGTGTAACATTTGAGAAGTTTCAGACCTGAACTGTGTAACATATTATCTTATTATATTATTATTTGCTGGAGTTTCAGGAACATGTCAGACTAAAACTCTTTGTTTTTATTCTTTCTACATTTTAAACGTGTCGTGTTTGGTTTGCACAATGAAAATAGTTTTAATTTGATATTCATTTGAAATGCATGTTTAAATAATTTACACTGTGACACGTGACTCCATATTATTATTATTGATTTATTTTAATATGAAAGGCTCCGAGCGGTTCTAGAGATGTCCACAGAGAGGCGCTGTTGGTCCATGTGTGATCCTGCATAGATTCATCTGTTCAGTTAAATAAACACACACACACACACACACACACAGACACACACACACACACAGACACACAGACACACACACACACACACAGACACACACACACACACACACACACACACACACACACACACACACACACACACACACACACAGACACAAACACACACACACACTTGTTTTCTCCTTTCCTCTTCCCCCCTCTCTTCTCTTCCTCCTCCTCTCTTCTCTCCCTCCTCCTCTCTTCTCTTCCTCCTCCTCTCTTCTCTCCCTCCTCTCCCCCCTCTCTTCTCTTCCTCCTCCCCTCCTCTCCTCTCTTCTCTCCCTCCTCTCCCCCCTCCTCTCCTCCTCCTCTCCTCCTCCTCTCCCCCCTCTCTTCTTTTCCTCTTCCTCTCTTCTCTCCCCCCTCTCTTCTCTCCCTCCTCTCCTCTCCTCCTCTCCTCCTCCTCCCCTCTTCCTCTGTGGTTGATGTATATGTGACTGGACGACAGTGAGGCAGTGATGTTGATTGGTGTCGGCAGGTTTGTGGCGTCTCTGTCTCTCTTCACTGTTCTGATTGCTCACAGTGACTGGTCCTGTGTGTGTGTGTGTGTGTGTGTGTGTGTGTGTGTGTGTGTGTGTGTGTGTGTCACTGCAGGCGATTGTTTTAAACCTTCAGTGTCGTCAAACAGACTTTTCATTGTTTCTTTATTTGCCGTTAATTGAACAGAATTTTCTTTGCTCTCATTTTGAAATCAGATCAACTGAGCTCAGAAATCAACTTCACAATGTTTCAGCCGGAGCTGCGACAATTATTCTATTAAACCGACGAGTTGAGGAAAGTCTCTGGATTTTAATGAGACTGAAAAATGAGCAGATTTGATGAAAATGTTTCAGAACGTGTGAGTCGATGTTAATGAATGTGATGAACTTTCATGTCAGAGCTTCAGTTACATTTGAAATAAAACGAGTTTAACTTCTTTATTTCCGGTTGTTGACTTCGTCCACTAAGTTTTACCGACGGTCAGCTCTCATAGTTTCAGCTGCAGGTTTCCACTCCTTGCTCTGTGAACCTGTTGCAGGGGGGGGGTGTCTGTCATCCTGGTAACTGACAAGTGAAAACAGATTATGATGATCTCATTAAACTCTGTTTGTATAACTCATCTTAATGATGATGACATATGCAGTTTTAAAAAAGGGTGAAAGAAGTGTCACAATAAAAGAAAGCAGATGGTTCGATCATTCAAAAGTAAGAGCATGAAATAAATATTGATCTGTTTTTCTGACTCGTCGACAGACGAAGCATTTCTAATTTGTAAGTTGGAGTTTGTTCTAAATCTTTGAATGATTACAGAAAACTGAACTGTGAATAAACTTTACTGGTATTTGTGGTTAAACTGTAAAATCTCAAACCTCAATTATATTTCTCTGTCATAAGAGTTGATGACAACAGCTGAGGAATCATTGATCATTTTAATTTACGGTGGTAAACCCTGAGCATTTATTCGTGTTGATTTCCCTGTGTGTGTGTGTGTGTGTGTGTGTGTGTGTGTGTGTGTGTGTGTGTGTGTGTGTGTGTGTTTTCTCCTGCTGCGCACACACACACACACACACACACACACACACACACACACACACACACGAGTGTATGTTTCTTTGTGCATTTAAATAAATATTCTGCAAAAGGGGCCAAGGAACTTTTAATTAGACTCAAACTGGCACTATCGCTTCATTTTGTGATTCAGTTTCACTCTTAATTATCTGTGGCATTATCATCCCAGTGGAGCAGTGAGTGTGTGTGACTGTGTTCCCACCAGCATCGCTATGCTCGTGAGGACCAGTCGAAGTTTGTTTACCTCGAGGCAGAAATTCTGTCTGGTCCCCACAAGTTCAAAACGTTGTTTGGTTTAAAGGTCCGAGTTAGAATCAGGTTTAGATTAGTGTGTGTGTGTGTGTGTGTGTGTGTGTGTGTGTGTGTGTGTGTGTGTGTAAAGGGTAGATAAACACACGCTTCCTGCACAGGATTAGAATTATTCATGAGCCGTCACAATGTATCACACAAATAATTGAAATAATGTTAAAATACTCAAACATGCTCCCCCCCACACACACACACACACACACACACACACACACACACACACATACATACATGATCTTAACAGAAGAAAGCATTTAACCCTCAATCTTTTCATTTCTGATTATTTTCTTCGATTGTCGATACTCTGTTCTATTCCACCGCAAAAAAACAGTGAGTCCCATTTACGTCCGCTCGCTCTCTTTAAACCAAGTGGATGAAGGTCGTCTTAATTTCACATCCATACATTTACTTTAACGATGTCGTCTTTCCCGAGGACACGCAGTACAATTAGTGGACGTTTGTCTCGTTTGTGTCTGACACATTTAAAGTCTATATGTTCAAATGTTTATCAAGAGTCACGACATGTTTGTTTGTGTCCGACACTAATTAAAGTGGCAGCGGTGTTCGGTCTAATTAGCCCGAGCCCATTGATCTGCGTGCGTCCCGGTGGCTGTGGAGGGGAAGTGATGTGGATGGATGTTTGTCTCTGGACCACTGGGCCACAACATCAGACGTCATGCGTGTGGAATCAGTCATGTGTCCACGCTGAGTGGGATTCACATGGAGCTCATCATCATTATGCTGAGTTCTTCCATCAGTCTGAAGTTAATCCGCTGCTCTGCATCATGTCAACAACAAAATCTGTCCATTTGTGTCTGTGCACGCTCGCTCATCACTGTTGCGTGTTGTTGTCGTGTTCCTGGATCAGGAGGTAGAGCGTCCGACCTGTGTTCGGACGTTTCGTGGTTCGATCCCTCGTCGATCCTGAATGTGTGTGCTAAAGCTCACGCATGTTTCCTTTACGTGTAAAAACGGATACGTCCACATCGGTGTTCTTGTAAATCTCTTCCTCGTGTCCTATAATTTCCTGCTCAAACTATTGTCTACACTGCCCCCTGTTGATCAACGGTGGTACTGCTACACTTTCAGAACACGTGCAGGAATATGGATGAAATGAATGAAGGGTGCAGCTCAGACCGAGGATACGTAGCTAACGTCGAGCATTAACGAGTCTTTCATCGTTGGCTGTGTCACAGACTGCATTTAAAGAACGGCTCCGATGGATCCAAAATATCACAGAATTCATTGGGCATCGGTTTCATCTTAGTTTGACTCTCACAGTCTTCGAAGGCTGAGATCGACTGAACGGTTTATATTCGTGGACGTGTAGATGTGTTGTTTTCGTCCAGTCTTGATCGCTCCAGGTTGCTGGCGGGGACATGTTATATAACACCAGTTGTTCTAACGGGCTCTCAGTGGAACCAGTTTTCAGATGAACCTTCACTCTGCCTGTGTTGAGGCAGATTGACTCATGTCCTCCCTCTGGACAGTTGCATTTTCCGGCCGTGTCCTCGCGGTGCAGCGTGACCAGCGAGTCGATATCAGACCGCAGAGGTCGGTGACGTGCTCGTCACAAACAACTGGATCCTGTTACAGCTGCGATGATGCGCTGGCATGTGAAAGAGCACCGAGCCACTGAGCACGCGTGCATTCGTTAACACACAGCTGGGTCTGTCGGAGGCTGTTATCCACCCGTCCTCTCATTATTCAAACACGGAGCCGCTCCTGTCTGCAGGGACGCTGCAGCAAATGAGGTCTCGTTAGAACAAACTAACAGAGGAGGAGAGACAAGGAGAGCAGGAGGAGGGAGTGAGGGAGTGAAGAGTCGTCTCTAGATAACAACGCTCTTCTCTCCTTGTCTTCTGTCCTCGTCTCCTCTGCTCACATCTTAATGCTCATCTTCCTGTTTACCTCCCTAGTTTCATTTGATTCCTCATCTTATTCTTTTCTTGTTTCCTCGACCCGTTCCTCTCTTCCACTTCAAAACCAATATTTCACCTTGTTTCCTCTTCCTATCTATTCTCCTTTCCTTGTGTGCTGTCCTTGTCTCCTCTCCTTGTGTCCTCTCAACAATCTGAGATGTTGTGAATAAAGTCCATATATTATATATGTTGTTAGAAGATGCAGGAGAACCTGTGCTCGTCTCAGATTCTCTCTTTCTGGAAAATCTTCTCAAAGTCCTGATGCTGATGAAACTGATCTGATCTCAACATGACTCCAATGATCACTTTATTCTTGAAATCTCACTTCTCTCCTTTAACGTTTCTTCTTTTCTGTTTTCTTTCCCTTCCTCGTCGTCCTTCTAGTTTTTTTTAGGCCAAAAGAAAAGTGACAGACGATTTGTTTTCTGCTGGTTCACGAGACAGACGGATGAAAAATGATCTGGGAAATAAAAATAAGATGGGACGTAGACTGTGTCAGAATAAACTGAAGTCTGGTTTTATCTCATTTGTCTTCAGGTTTAAACTGGGAACTGAAATAAACACACGCACACACACACACACACACACTGTGTTTGCACTGCGTCTCTCAGCCTTTTTAAAGTGGATTTATTCACGTCTTTCAAAATCAATTGAGGAGTCTGAGCGCTTGATATGAATCTTGATCTGAATGTCATCATTTTACTGTCGCCATCACCTTCACTCTCTCTCTCTCTCTCACACACACACACACACACACACACTGAATGGTGAGTCAGGCCTGAACACTGATTACTTGCCGTCTTTTCCTGCCGCTCCTGTTCCCTTCACCCACTGACTCATATATCATCTGAGAACTTTGGTTCTTTGTGTCGTGCGCGCTCTCTTCAGCAGAGTTACAGTGTAGAGGGCTTTAGAAATCAATTACCATCGATCTCATGCCCACACACTGTGCAGCAGTTATTGTACAGGAGCACGTGTCTGAATATTTGCAGAAAGAGCTCGTTAAGATGATTAATTCCCTGATGGAACTTTCTGCTGAGTCTAAATAATTGTCTTGTTATCCAGACGAACTCACACAAACAGCAAATCACCCGGCTTCTTGCTTTAGAGTGAAAACAGCGATTGATGCTCTGAGCCGATCAGCTGCCGTCTGGTGGAAGCTGCTGTGACTCCGAGCTCAGAGTGAAGACTGTGGTTACTGAAAACTGTTCACACTCCGTCAAGTGTTTGTCTTCTGCTGCCGCGATAACAACTGTGAATAAAACATAACCTGAGAACAAATCTGTCAGAAGATGGTGACGCTGCAGCGAGAGATAAAGAGCTGCTATTTACATGTCTTAGTGTGTGTGTGGGGGGGGGGGGCTCTATCATAGTAGTTAGAGTTGTTTCAACTGGATCCATATATTTGAGTCTCAATTTTCAAAGTGTGACAGCAAACGTCTCGTTGGACAAACAAACAGCAAGAAGGGACATTAAAGTTGTTTATGTGTGTGTGTGTGTGTGTGTGTGTGTGTGTGTGTGTGTGTGTGTGTGTGTGTGTGTGTGTGTGTGTGTGTGCTACTCTCCGAGCTGCAGTGATTGATGCTGGCAGGTGTCTCTCCCCTCACGAGCACGCTGACATCTCATTCCCATCCAAGTCATTGAAATCCGAGGCTCTGCTGGGCGCCGGCGGCCCGGTGATCACGGGCTGAATGCTAAAGAAGATGGCCGCGGTTCCCGCCCCCGCTCTGCGATAAGATCACACGCTGATGTGACGGAGAGGGATCAGAGCTGACACGTCCCTCACCTCGGCCGCGCTCTGCTCCGTCGCTGTGGCCAGCGGAGAGCAGGATAAAGTGAATCCAGAGGAGAGGCGACGGGTGTTGAAGCAAACGAGAGTAAAGTAGAAACGGTAGCTGAGGGACAAAGAAGAAACAGAGCAAACCAAAGAGTGTGAGCGAGAAGTCGTTCAACTTAAACTTGAGTAAATCAACCGTTACTTAGTTTAACATATTTAGAGTTTCTTTCACTCGGCTTCGTGCTCTTCTGCTCACACTCTCTCTGCCGCTCGGTGCGACCATGATGGGTTTGGTGGTTTTTCTGCTAAAGAGGCGAAATCGACAGCGACAGAATGACTAATGTCGACCTCCCTCCTTCTCATGAACCTTTTAAATTCTGTTGTTCAACATCCCGTTCTCTGGCTTTTCCAGTCGTCCTCACCTTTTTAAAAACGTCCTCTCTTCTTCCTCACTGCGCTCGTCTGTGTCGTTCTCTCCCTTGACCTCATCTTCTACTTCACACCGATGAGAGGCAAGAGGTCGAAGCTGCTGAAGTAGAGTGTGTGTGTGTGTGTGTGTTCACCTCCTCTGCTCTGGTTCTGCTGATCCAGCTGTTTTCTCTTGTAATATGCAGATGCTCATCATATCGTGTGTCTGGAACGTTCCTCTCTCACAGCTCCACAGCAGCAGGTCAGAGAGTGGGAGAACATGCTGATAATAAAAGGAAAAGTGAAATATGTGACACCCGAACCTTCAGCTGCTGCTCTGCAGCAAATGATTCGTTATCTGGAACTTTTTCCTGCAGCCTCCTCTTGTAAAATGTCTGGAAAAGGTCACGGCGTGAACGTGTTGATGAGGTTTCTAACACGTGACGGACGTGAAACTGGAAGAAGGCAAACCTGAAAACAGCCGTGTTGTCGGAGGTAAACATCAGTCTGAACTCTGACGTGATGAAGAAGCTCACTTCATGGCTCCTCTTCGTTTATTCTATTATTGATGATGATGACCGTCTGCAGCGTTTCCAAAAACACAAACTCATTGAGTCAAGTGGGGTCCTGATGTCGTCCTGGCGCTCGATCGTCCCTCGTCATGCTGCTCTGCGTCCTGTGGTCGGGTCCAGGCTGTGCTCAGAATAATCCTGTGGTCACCAAGTACCCGATGTTTCAATCGGCTCTGCTCGTGTGTTCGCACATTTCACACTTCAGACAGTTTCTGATTCGTGATTCCAATCGACCATACGATGTGAGTGAGTTCAGAGCCTGATGCTCTATGTCCGAGTCCTGAGGGATGTTAAAGTGTTCGATTCCCGGTCCGTTACTCATTGATTGAACCCTCTGAAAGTGGTCGTCCCATGTGGCGCCCCCTGGCTGTGGCAGATTGTTGTTTGTAGAATCCTGTTTAAATCCATCTCAGATAAAAACCATAATAGTTAGAACAGGAGGCTGGTGATGACGTCATGGTGCTGTGGGCTGGTGATGACGTCATGGTGCTGTGGGCTCATGATGACGTCGTGTTGGTTACGTGCTGTGAAACGCGGTGACGAGCAGAGATAAACGTTCTCATCTCAAAAACTAAAAAATGTTCACAGTTCAAATATCTGAGTGAAAGTTAAGATGTGGGTTCATGTGTCTTCAGAAATCTGTTGGATCAATATGTTTTATATGTTTATTGATGAAAAGAGTCAGAGTTTATTAATTTATCGTTTTTCAGTAAATGTATCATTCAATACAGTTTATTGACCTCAAGGAAATGACATCACAGGAAGTGAAAATACCGACGTAGACACTGGAGGAACATCGGAGGTCAGAGGGTTCAAGCTGTGTGATCAATGTTAAAGTTCAGCAGTAACAACATCTGGAGAGCGAGAGGCTGACGGGCTCGAAGGTTCGAGATCTGTGACAGGGACGTCCCAGGTTTGATTGACAGGCTCAATGTGGGCGAGGACAGTGAAAGAGCAGCGTCTCCTCAGGGACCAAGATTCAACCTGTCAATCAAACTGGTGACCTCTGATGTCACAAGTCGTCTTCTTTAACCTCAGCGTCCGTGTGATCGCAGGATGTTTGTGGATCGTCTCGTTTCACCTGTTTGAGCCTTTTCCTTTAATTTGTGATTTATATATATGATGTAATAACTTTTGACCACATCTGAGTTTTACCAGTTCAATCTTTTACATGTTTGAAAAACTAAATGTTTGATATTAAACATTTGCGATAGTTAGAAGCTTGTGCTCCGTGCCGCTCTGTTTTTAGGTGGTGACTCGATCGGGCCGGTGTAACCTCCGAGATTTAACGTAGAATTACAGGAAGCACCGCCGTCTGTTTGTTAAAGCCTCAAAACATTCACAAAGTTTTTACCATCCACTGGAGAACTCCACTGAACGGCTTCTTCAACATTCTGCCGTGAGAATGTCTCAGTGCAAACCTTCCAATCAGCTGGAGTACCAAAACATCTGGAACCTCCTCCTCCCTCTTTCTTTCTCTACCTCCCTCCAGAAGTGGGAGGAGATTCTGGTTCCATCGCTCTGAATGATCCATTTCAAACTTCTCTCCTCAGAATCTCCTCAGTGCTCCGACAGAGTCCCTGAAGTCTCCTGATTAATTAAATGATTTCAGTGTTTGCAATTTAATTTCCGTTTGGTGCATGGATTTGATTACTACAATACCCATGAGCCTCAGCTGCTGTTGCCGTGGAGAAGACAGAGCAGTCGCATCTTTGTCGCAGTCGCTAATGAAACGTGGGTTTCGCTGAATTCCTCCAAAATCCACCCGGAGTTCAGAAAGTGAAATGTTTTTAAATGGGCGGTCCTGAATGTTTTATATACGTGACAAGGAGCGGTGTGGTGGGCAGGCGTTACCGTAGCAACAGTGACGTGATTTCAAACTGAAAGGTGGAGTGGATGTGGCATCAGATCACGGAGCTGTGTTCTGTGTCGCTAAGTTAAAGTGTTGAAGGTACAGGATGTGTAAGATCTTATAACGAGGAGCTGCCCTTTAGGAAGAAGAACTTATGAGTGTGTGTGTGTGTGTGTGTGTGTGTGTGTGTGTGTGTGTGTGTGTGTGTGTTGTGTATCCCGGCCCACAGGGGACTAGGGGTGACGGTACGTGGGTTGAAACACAGGATGATGATCCTGCTGCTGATGCCGTCACATTTTACTTCCCACAGGAAAACACACAGATACATAAAACAACGTGATGTACTGTGTGTGTGTACTGTGTGTACTGTGTGTACTGTGTGTGTACTGTGTGTACTGTGTGTGTACTGTGTGTGTACTGTGTGTACTGTGTGTGTCAGAGTGAATGAGGACCTTGATGACTGATATCTGACGGATAGTTTCTCTCACATCTTTCTCCTCCGTTCGTCACATTTACATGATTTCTGATGAAGTGATTATGAAACTTATGGGATCAGAGCTGACATTATTATTATGTGGAGCCTGAACTTTGTTTAATTCTAACAAATTAATAAATTGACTTATTCAAAACTACTGTTACATCTTGAATGATTAATTAATGCGTTTGAATAAAGTCAAAGTCATTCAAATGAGTCACATTTGCCAATTATAAGAAAATGTTAATGTTTTGGTGACTTTGAATTAGAGTCGACATTAAATTGGCAAATGTAATACGTTTAGTTTTCTAATGTACAATTTAAATTGTATTAATTTAAAATCACTAATTAGGAAAATTCATTGATTATTATTCAAACACCGTAAACGATCTTTACACATAAAACTTTATAAATAATAATAAAATAATCCATTTTTTTTCTTTTTGACTGAGACATTTCACTTCCTCCATAGAAACGACCACGTGCACAACAGGAGATCTGTGCTCGTGTTCCTGACAACATCTGAACTCATTCTCTGAAAATATTCATTAAAGAAAACTCTTATGTTTTATAACACGCATGATCATCGTCCCTCCCTCTGACGTTTCATCATAAATCCATGTGAGCAGCTCCTCCCTCGTGCACGTTCGGTGTGACGCGTACTTTCTATGAACTCGCCAGGTTTCCATGCTTTTATGCAAATTGAGTTCAAACGAAGGACGTGTGTTTAAAACCCACTGAAAGGTTGAACCTGCAGGACGATGGATTTCTGTTTCTATCAGAGCAGCTTCGGAGTCTTTAGTAGAAACACGTGACCAGTGACACAGGACGACTCCGCGTCACGTTTGTTTCCGTCTGAGTTCATCACGTGATGATTAGAATCAGTGACGCTCATCGACGCCTGATCCAGTGAATTCACTTCTGCCCGTAGTTGAACTGAGGCGACCGTATACAGCACAAGGAGGAAACTTCGGTTCCCTCGTTTTCAATGAATTATCCGAAATCATTCACACCTTCATGTTGCAGAGACTCTCGACCGTCGTGGCCGCGCCGTGAGCGTTAAACGTTATCAACCGCTCGTCCTCCTCCGTGTTCTAATCCTCTGCTGCAGACGCAGAAGGTGAAACAAGGAGAAACGGTGACATTTATAACTGTGGCCACACAAGTCAACATCAGCACGGCACCGCAACTGCAGAATGTTTGTGTGCGTCACTCGCAGTTAATGCACGTGTGTGTGTGTGTGTGTGTGTGTGCATCAGCAGTCACAGAGGCTGCAGTTTTCTGTGGTTCTGGATCAGATCCCAGTCACTGATGTAAACCGCCCTGGCAGCAAAACACACGACGCCACAGCACATCACCGTGACATCATGACCACGCTGCCACCGCCATCCACACCAATGACACAGCGCCGCCTCTGAAGCGTGAGCCGGCCTCAGTTTAGTTTCAGCTCAAGACGATTATCAGAACATAAATACTTTTAGGAAAGAAAAAAAAGAGGAGGAGGAAAAAACTGCCTCCCTCATTATTTCGTTTCCTCCAGTGATGCCTGAGGTTTGAATCGGGACCAGTCGTCTTCAAACATCGGTAGAAACTCTCTTGGGTGTTGTCACCTCCGCCCGATCGTTTCCTTAACGACGGTGCAGCTTCTTGATGTAAACGAGAGGAAACTTTAATTTCTCTCTTCTTTCACGACCTGGAGTTTTTACATCTCGTCAGATCGTTGCTGACAGTAGCTGCGTCCTGTTGATGTGAACTTTACTCAGACGTATAAGTACTGTACGCATCACGACTGAATATTTATACTTTGTGTTACTGAACTTCGAATGTCACAAACTCCAGAGGGACCTCGCAGTTGCCGAGGAATCCACGAGCGAGAGCGATTATCCGCTCATCGGAGAATCGGAGCCCCGCGGCCGCTCGCCATTTACCAACAAATGAATTTGTCAAGACGGAGTGATTTTATTGATCGTGGGGCTGATGAAGAGGTTTATTGAATGTGAGCGTGAGTGGAGAGCAGAGAGGCGGAGTGAGGAAGACGAGGGGCAGCGCTGTCAGAGGGACAGAGATGTTAGTGGTTGTGACAGCTGAGCGAGAGAGGCAGAGATGTTCAGAGAGAGACGACGGGAAACACACACGAGCGAAACTGACGGCCCGCAATCAGTTCCAGTGTGAAGCAGAGAGCATGCTGGGAACCACAGCGAAGCGTAGATAGCACTATGTCAACACACGAGTCTGTCAACACACAACACATGAGTCAGTCAACACACAACACACGTCTGTCAACACACACAACACACGTCTGTCAACACACACAACACACGAGTCAGTCAACACACACAACACACGAGTCAGTCAACACACAACACACGTCTGTCAACACACACAACACATGTCTGTCAACACACAACACACGAGTCAGTCAACACACAACACACGTCTGTCAACACACACAACACACGAGTCAGTCAACACACAAGACACATGAGTCAGTCAACACACACAACACACGTCTCTCAACACACACAACACAAGTCTTTCAACACACACAACACACGAGTCAGTCAACACACACAACACACGTCTGTCAACACACACAACACAAGTCTTTCAACACACACAACACACATGTCAGTCAACACACACAACACACGTCTCTCAACACACACAACACACGTCTGTCAACACACACAACACACGTCTGTCAACACACACGACACACGAGTCAGTCAACACACACAACACACAAGTCAGTCAACACACACAACACATGTCAGTCAACACACGTCTGTCAACACACAACACACGAGTCAGTCAACACACACAACACACGTCTGTCAACACACAACACACGTCTGTCAACACACACGACACACGAGTCTGTCAACACACAACACACGTCTGTCAACACACACAACACACGAGTCTGTCAACACACAACACACGAGTCAGTCAACACACACAACACACGTCTGTCAACACACACAACACACGAGTCTGTCAACACACACAACACACGTCTGTCAACACACACAACACACGTCTGTCAACACACAACACACGAGTCAGTCAACACACACAACACACGTCTGTCAACACACTAATCAGTCAGTCAGATATGTTGTGTAAGCAGGAGTGTGCAGCTGGTGAGTCAACAGGTGAGTCTGGAGTCGTGTCTGTGAATAAAACAAAGATGGAGCCTCAATAAAGTTTCTGTCACTTAGAGAAAAAAAAACACGTTTCCATGGAGACGACACAGAAAACTGTCACAAGTCGTTAACATGTTTAAGACATGATACGGAAACATACTACATACTAGTTGTTTGTAAACATCATGATATTTGAACTGGTTATCGTTCACTTCAAAGATTAAAGACACACACACACACACACACACACCTGATCATTCGGCTGTACGGCCTCGAGCAGCAATCAACAGCCTCCTGACATTAACGATGTAGCTGCTTCTTCTTTTGTGGTATTCTGGAGTAAATAAGTTGGAGGAGAAGAAGAGAAAATGTCTCCAAACAATCACCTGCAGGCTCTATTATATTTGTTATCAGAGGTGAAGCATTAACAGACCTTTTATCTGCCTCGGCTGCTGACGACGAGTCAAACATGAATATGAGAACGAGGGGAGAAGCCTGAAGAGCCAAAAGAGTAGAAGCTGTAAAATAACAGAAGAGTCTGCGGCTCATTGTCTGTGTTTTCAGAAACATTTACCTTCTCTGGACTTATCTTGGTTTAGTTCAGTGTCGGGAAACTTTTATTACAAATGAACCACCGTGGACGTTTTTGCAGGAAACGTGTTTTCTATTAAAACAAGCAGGAAATGTTAACGTGTGTTTGAGAAGTCGTCAACGCATCATTATGGAATAGAGTTCAACTCGCTGACTCGTGTCAGGGTTCGTGTTTGTCCAAATGAAGACGATGAATTTATAGAATAAACTAATGTTAGATTGATTTTATTTTCTCATCTCAAGTTCTATAAAGTACTTTCTGATTCTGATATAGTTGGTTGTGTTTTTTATTACTTATTTAAATCATCATTATCATTCAAACGTTCACAAAGATGTGACAGAAAATATTGTGAATGAAAAATACTTTGAATTAACGACTAAATATCAAATAATTAAATAATTCTCTGTATGATGAGGAATGTTTCCATGAAGAAACTCACACACACACACTCACACACACACACACACACACACTCACTCACTCTCACACTCACTCTCACACACACACACACACACACACACACACACACACAGTGTCCTTGAATGCTGAAAGCCAGAAATAGACCAGTCAGACCTCGGGCTGCCTGCAGGTAGGAGACTGGAAAGTCGACTTTAAATTTAAACTTCCTGCTCGAGTCGTTGACTCACCTGGACTCTGACACGTACGAGAGAAACCAGCAGATTGTTTTAAAAAGAGGTTTTGTCTTTATTTTCTATGAAACGTTGATGCTGTGAAGAGAACGTGATGTTTGAGACGGGCTGAATGTTTCTGGAATGAATCTGAGTGACAGAAAAACTGTTGCGATGATTTCAAACTTTCTTGCGATCGTCTGTAAACGTCTCCACAGCTTCTCTCTCCTTCTCTTCTGTTGACGTCTCGTTGCTAAGTTTGGTTTTAATTCGTAATTCGATGATATGCGCGGCCTCGATTCCACGGCACAGACTCTGGTGTCACCACAAGATGGCAGCGTTTGTTTCAGACGTATTTTAACTTCAGTCGTCTTTAGTTCCTGTTCTTCTCAAACTGTGGACTCGCAGCAGCAGCTGAACGTTACACATATATTCTTAAATTGGCGTGAGGAGGGGGGGTTTGAGACGCAGATGTTGTGTTGGTGCAGTTCGCTCTGACTGTTTATCAGGAGAGGAACTCACTCTACCAGAGCAACATTTCATGTCCTGACACTTCCTCTCACCGACCCGTGTGACGTGAGTCACTCTGTGTTGTTTAACCAGGATTTAATGCAGGTAAACACGATAAACTGTCAAATCCAAAGTATAAAAACTTGTGCTGCTATCAAAATGGGGCCCTCAGACATTTATCTTGCTCAGACTTTGGTTTGGATATTTCTGCACTGACAGTTTGATAAAGGATAAATGTTTGTCTGAGGATCGAGGAGTAAATGCTCCAAACATTTACCTCCGACAGAGTCAGAGTCTCTCGTCCTCTCGTCCTCTCGTCCTGTCGTCCTCCAGCTCTGTCCTCTAACACCTCAAACCTCTCGACTCCCTCTGTGGTCCAGCGTCTCCAAGGCTTCATCCATATGAACTCAAACATCTCTGTCCACATGAGCGATCTAGCTCCGCATCAGTTTTAATCCCCAACACACTAACACGCCTAATCTCATCTCCTCCACATGTGAATGTATGTATGTGTGTGTGTGTGTGTGTGTGTGTGTGTGTATATTTGTGTATTTAAGTTATTTATTTTGTGTTGGTTTGGTTTCAGTTTAGTTTGTATGTAGTTGTGAATGTTGGTTTGTTATTCATCTGTCAGGTGATTGAGATAAATGTTGGATCCACAGAAGATGCGTTTCAAGATGCATTCCTCCGAATTACAAACTTTTCCACATGTAAAGTTTTATTTTAGCTGAACAGCTGTTCAACAACACTGGAGGCAGTGTAACCGTGTTGTCATAGCGATGATGCTGCAGCCGGGACCTGAAACACAATCATCCGATGACGTATTTATCTGCGTGACTTATGAGCAAATACATGTGGAGGCTGAAGCAATTTAAAGTCACTTCACACAGTTTCTCATGTGAGCGATGGTGTTTACCTGCATCCTCAGGGCCACAGAAATCTTCAGCTTCATGGTACATACAATAATAATAATAATAACGTTACACAGCAGCAGCAGCAGCAGCAGCAGCCGAGGTCCCTGCTTCTCTGAGATTCTTATAATCTAAACTCAAACCGAGCTGAGGAGAGCGAACGAGGCGTGTGGAGACCTGGAGAGGAGACAAATTAAAACTTCATGCTCTCTCTCTGGAAGCCAACCTCATTAACAGTAAATATTATGTTTGCCCTGTGGAGAGTTGCCGGATGTGGGCCAGTGGCCAAATCCCCCGAGTCTCCGTCTGCACACATGAGGAGAAAAGCTCCTCAGAGTTAAACTACATTGTTGCTGCATGAATCACGAGTCGTTTATCTTTTTAATTCAGAGACGATTTACGGCTCGAATTCAGTTTGAACCACTTCTTCAAATGAACTCATTGATCGGAGGTAAATAACGGATCAGTACAGATTCTCCTTTATTCTGCTTTGTCGTCTTCCTCCTCTTCAGCAGTGACTTGGAGAACAGCAGGAAGCCTCCATCTGGAATTACTTTAGCTTCTGACTGTCGTCGCCCAAGACACGTTGTCAGTTTCTCTGTCTGTCTCAGGAACGTTGTGAGGGAATCACTTTGTCTTCTCCTGGACTCAGACGGTCAGGTTCTCTTGTGGTCGAGGATCGAGGTCACGGTTGATGTTCTGTCCTGGTGTGATGTCTCACAAACGACTCCAGGGAATCTGTTTGTGACAAACATTTATTTTGGGCTCAAAGATGAATTGATGTGAATTCAGTGGCCCGAGGGCAAAGGTCACTGTGACCTTTGGTCCTGTGAATGAGGCGCCACTGTCACTTCCTCTATAGAAGGTTTTCATTTTAGTGGCGGTGTTAGAAACACTGGAGAGATGTGCTGTTAATGCACGTGGCTCCAGAGTCTGAGAACGGAACAGGTTTTCTTAATATTCCTAAGATAATGAAAACAAGACTGAAGGACTCTATTAACATTCAGTGGAAATGGAATGAAACAGGTTTAACAGCAGGTTCGGTATCACTGGAGACGGAGACGACTGTGTTTGTGTGTCAGGGTCATTGTGAGCATTTCACAGTCGCCTGGTTTTTTAATATCTGAATTTAAAAAACCTCCATCTGCTGTGAGCTGCCGCAGAGAGAGAGAAGCAGATGAAGCAGTGAGTCTGGAGGCAGAGGCAGATATCAGCTCTAATTTCCAGATCTCTAACACCTCCTGACACTTTACGTCGTCGTACCTCCTGTTTGCAATCTGTTGTGGTTGTTGGAGCAGTGAGGACAGTTCATCTGCAGCTGCAACATGTTCCTCTGCCCTTGGAACAACAATAAATCTTTCCAGAAACACAAGAAGAACTTTTTTATGCCTCGGCAGCGACAGACCAGTCCGGAGGGAACGTGGCTCAGGGCTGTTCATGTTCGTAGGTCGGTTCCTTCATCAACAGTCGATCAAAAGGATATCTGAAGACCACAAGTAAAGAGATGAACGTGTGTGTGTGTGTGTGTGTGTGCGTGTGTGTGTGTGTGTGTTTGTGTGTGTTTGACCTGAGCCCATCTCAGATTGATCAGTTTGACAATAACCCATCCAGGGCGGCTATTGACGATAATAACACAGCTTTTAAATCTCTCGCTGCCTATTCTCTTTCTTTCCCTCAACTTTTTCTCGTCTGTGTGTTCTCTCTCTCTCTCTCTCTCTCTCTCTCTCCCTCTCTCTCCCTCTCTCTCTCCTGCTCTCTGCCACTCGCCTCTTCTCTACTTACTTCTGACAGTTGGACAGGTCTGTAAGATGCCGGAGCATTTCACACAATGATACGCATTTACACAGAGGAGTGCTCATAATGACTTCAAATTGTCTATAATGGCTCATAATAGGCACTTCTACACGACTCATGCAGACATATCTGATGTGCACTGTATCCTCTGTCTTCTCCAAGTCTCAAACTGTGCATGTGTCTGTTCATGTGTTATATGAACACAACTCATGTTGTGAACATGTGCTGTATGTATCTCAATAAAGTCTCCATCCAACATTTATATTCAGTCATAACAACGACGAGAGAAACGAGGGAGAGCAGCGATGCAGAGGGCAAAGTCACTCAGACACGTAGGAGCAGGTGAACGTCACGAGTCAAACTCCGAGTCGCTGAGTCGTTGAGCTGTTTGTACGACTGTGGCAGCCATCTTGACAGAAGTTCCACAGATTGTAAATAAAGACGACACATCTTCCTCCAACTATACCAGTTGAACAAACATCAGTGAGATGAGAACGACCTTAACTGACAGAAACCATCATGGACAGACATTAATTCAATTTTAGTTTGGTCCTTGTCCCATCTGCTAACATGGAGGAGGAGGAGGGTTTATGATCTATACTGCAGTCCACCACCAGGGGGAGATCAAGATGCCTTGGCTTCACTTTTGGGAGCTTCATTGACAGTTTAAAGTTATATTTACATTTTAGATTTCACGATGTGTTTCCTGTTTGGTTTGATCAGCTGATGCGATGCAGGTCACGAGTCATGTGACCCTCATCAGTTCAGGATTCTGTGTCGTCTCTGATCGTCTCCTCAGACTCTCCTCTAATAATTGTTTTTTTCATGCAGGACTCTGGATCCTTTTCTTCTTCACGTCCCCGGCAGAGTCGTCCAAACATCAGAGGTGAGTTCACTTCCATCAGACGCTCATCCACAGTATCCGTGCGCAGGTTTCCTCTCTGCGTCGTACGTGGGACAAGCACACGCTCTTCAATTCATGCCGATGTGTCTGTGCATCACTTTCTGCTGCTTTGGTGGCTTTTGTGTCTCGTCACGTCTTTGCAGTCACTTTGTATGCAATCGATCGTCCTCCACAGAGAGAGAGAGAGGGAGGGCTCAGTTTGTGGAGGGGCGGCATTCTCAAGTGGTTGTTTCAGAAAGTTATGTTAATTATTAGATCCAGAAAGTGTGATGCTGGGAGAAGGGCGTGTGTTTGAGTGTGTGTGATGCTGGTTTATGAGAGGAGGAAGTGACACTTTCTACATTTCATACAAACTCATTTATCAAAAGCATTTAAAGCCTTTAGCTTGTTGCTGCTTTTACTCACACACAAACCACATATTCACATTTGTATTGCTCCTCATCGCAGCTGTTCCCTTGGACTCAGGGATGAACTGAGTCCAAGGGAACCCTAACCCTCTATCAACGATAGATTGTGATTTTTTTAAATTAGAAATTCGAAAGTTTGGGCCAAAAGTTCAGATCTGAACTATAATGAATCGTTCAAATTTTGAAACGTGTGGTCGAGAAACCGACCAGAAGGTCTGAAGTACTTTGCCTCCGGTTCCAGTCCTCATAAAGAACAGACTTATTAATTACACAGACGCTGCCAGTGTCCAATGTGTCTCTCCAGTGCTTCTGGACTCCTCATGATAAAGTAAAGAATTCTGTAACTCGGTGTTTTGTTGTAGAGCCGTGTGCAGTGAATGTCAGTGTTGCTCTGTCATGGTCGAACTGTCCCGCAGCACCAGAGAACTCCTGCTGCGTTGGTGGACCTTTTAAACATCAATAAAGTTTTTACCATCCTCAGCAGGCAGATCTCTGTACAGCGTTTTACTTCATGAATCTTTTCTGGTCATAATTCTCCACCGTGACTCAGGAACAGAAGAGGAAGCTGTGAAACGAGCGGCAGCGAGAGCGCAATAAGATCAACGAGGAGTCGTATCTGTTCTGCAGAAAGTGTCTCCCACTGTTGTAAAATGTGACCCACTAAGTTCAGAATGAGCGGAAATGAAAAGCATCAGAATAAAAACAAGAGAAAGATGAAGGTGAAGTCGACTCACAGGGAGGTGGAGGCTCATGACAGGAGGATGATGGATCAGTGACAGAGGGTAAACGGGTGTTTTAGCTCAGAGACTCTGAGACAAAGCTCCTTCTCTCTCCCTCTCTAGTCCGTCTGCAGAGTTGTTTCCTGCACCAAGTGATACTGAAGAAGTCAGATGAGGAAATAAACGAGTTGAAAACAGAATCGTTTACACACAGAACAACAAGTTTCTTTCCTCACGACATGAAACAAAACGACAACTTCAGATGAGAGAAGAGAAAACACCCGCGTGTCAGAGGAGCCGCTCTGTGTTACTCAGATGTGATGTAGCACGAGCAGACACATTTAGAAACAACCACACGAGAAGAGACGGGTTCAACGTGATCAGCTGCAGAGATGAGAAATAAAATACTAAACAATATGTTTGATTTTGAGAATATTCATTATCTACGTTCTCTGTCCACACGAACTCTGGAATTTCCTCATGTTTCCACGTCGGGTTTAAATACAGTGGATGTCACAGCTGCTTTCAACAACCGCCGATTATTTTCTTTTTAATTTGTTTACCTTCTTCCTCTGCAGCGTCACACCTCGGTAACGACTGCGTGTTATTTATGATCCGTGACCTCATGCCACTCTGCATCTAATGTCTCACAACACAAAATATAAACGTCAAACAAACAGACGGATGAAAACACAAATGATGGAGGTGACTCGAGGCCCTGATGTCATCAACTCCACCCTGAACTCATTTTCTAGGTAAAAATGGACGTTCACATTTTCATAATAGTCTTGAACAGGGCTCGAGGCTGCAGCTGATTGGACGATGGTATCCAGAGGCAGCAGGCAGGACAAGCTGTCTTTACAATCTGTTTAACTGAAAAATGTACAATACAATAACACTATCCTCTTTTGGAGGGCGGCGCCCTATCGCCACCTACTGCCCACCCCTGGTGTCGGTCAGGTGTGATTCTGAACGTTCTGTCTCCAGAACAAAAGAATAAATGTGACTGGGCGTGTTGAGGCGCGGCCGCTGTTATCTGTGCTCGTGTTTAGCGTTCTCATGCTAACAGCTTTATACAGGTGACATCAGGCGGAAAAGCAGGTTGAAAAGACGACAGACGACGAGGGAGAGAGAGATTGAGGGAGGTGTGATGAGCGACTGTCAGCAGGAGATTGTGTTTGGCTTAGATCACTGTGTGTGTGTGTGTGTGTGTGTGTGTGTTTGTGTGGGTGCACATATGATTTTGTTCATTTCCTCCCTCCTTTATGAGCTCATGCCAAAATAAGCTCATTACCATCACAGGAGCTGAGGCTGGAATTCAGAAATTCATTAGCTCCATGATTTGCATATGTGTAGGAAGGACTGTGTGTGTGTGTGTGTGTGTGTGTGTCTGTGTATGTGTGTGTCTGTGTGTGTGTGTGTTTTATTGTACTTGTGGGGTCCTAACACCAGTCGTCTAGCTACATCTACACGACTACGTCTTAGTTTGAAAACACATCTCAGTTACAGAAATGTTTAACTTCTGGAGAAGTCAGGAAACACTGCTGGCCCCGTTTTATTTTGAAAACCTCAGGCCTGCGCTGGAGTCTGATTTCCAGCTGCGTCGTTTGTCCTCGGTGGACTGAGTGAGGACTGATCGTGGGACAGACCACTTGTCTCTCGTACAGGAAATGCAGTTAATGGCTGGAAGTGTTTTCACAGCAGGAGAGAAAAAGAAGATTCCAGGAGTTTCTCTAACACAATATTCAGAGCGGAGTCAGAGACAAGTTTACCAAAGATTAGCCTCGCAGTTAGCTTTCCTTAATTAGCCAGACCTCACGTCTTCCAAACCACCGGATGACGACGCCTCTTTCTGGATGTTTCAACGTCGACGATGTGTGAGAACATAAATCATCAGAACTTTTACTCCAACACTGTGGGAAGGATTTAACAACATTTCTAAATAGGTTGAGTTTGTGATGGTTTGTGATGGTTACAGCTACGGTCCTCACAAATGTAGTTAACCCAAGGTGATGGCGTGTGTGTGTGTGTGTGTGTGTGTGTGTGTGTGTGTGTGTGTGTGTGTGTGTGTGTGTGTGTGGGGCGCTGCAGGCGCTCTAACCCACTCCTACCTGCTTCCCCGTCATGGTTTCTCTTCCCTCTTGTGTGGCTGAATTAAAATGTTCCCCCTCGCTCTGCTGAAGGTTTGAGCTCCAGACGATTCATGTTCAAAGAAGTGGAGTCTGAGAAGCAGAGACTGACAATTACTGCAACAAAGGCATGACCGACAGGGAGAGAAGCTTTAATTGAGTTAAAATTGAGTTTCTGAATGGATCATTGTGTTAATTTTAGAGTAAATACAGTTCTTTTTGAGCAGGCTGCACTCCAGCCCAGGAGAGGGACGAGAGGAAATCTGTCTCATGGCCTTTTTCCTGCTCTGTCATTTTCTGTCCCGCTGTGATCTGCGATAACGTCCTGATCTGCTCCGCCCGAGGGACCGTGTCAAAGACGCAGCTGAGAGAAGCGATACGTCCTGTGTTCGAATCCGTCCGGTGAGTCAAACTCTGCTCCCGGCCCCCGAGTCGTGGCTCGAGAGCACTCCAGCAGCAGGGGTTGGAGTGGGTGTTGCTATGGTTACCACTCAGCTCTGTAGTCATTTAAAAGGATGATTTCTGCAGGTTCCTCTGCATCTTTAATCACCTCATGAGTCACATGTACAGAGAGAGAGATTCTACTTCCTGTAATGATTCCTCCTGAACACACACACACACACACACACACACACACACACACACACACACACACACACACACACTCCTGTTGATCATCATGAGAGGATCACCATGGGATTGAGATCAGAAAAATTCAGACTTTTTATTATTATTCTGTCTTTAGATCCAGATCGGTCGCGCTCTAGTTTAAACTGTTGGTCTGTATAGTTTTGGGCAGAGCCACGCTAGCAGTTTCCCCCTGTTTTCAGTCTTTATGCTAAGCTAGGCTAACCAGCGCCTGACTCCAGCTCCGTAACACGAACATGAGACAGATGATTCAGTGAGAATCACCTGAGTCTGATTCTCTGACGGAAAGTTTCACAAAATATCAACTCTTCAGTGACACACACACACACACACACACACACACACACACACACACACACCTGTCGTGCTCATTGTTGTATTGGCCGAGGATGAGAGAACACACTGTTCACAAACGTGTCTCAGTTGAGTCACTCGGGTCGTCTGAATGTCCTTGAGTGTCTCAGGTGGAGTTTGGATTAATCTGGACTCTGCTGTGAGCTTCGAGTGTCTGGACGTGATTCAGCTCCAACATCTATGTCGACACCAGCAGAATTCAGAGAGAAGCAGAGAGCGGAGAAGAAACACACAAGTCTGATGAGACAATCACTTGATTCTGAATTCCCTCTGGGTTAAATTCAAGCCGAGCTCCGTCTCTTGTTTTTTAAATCTCTCGGAAAAGTTAGTTTAATTTGTTGTCTTACACTGAACGCTTGTTCAACGCGTCCCAGGTGGTTTTCACCTTTAGGAGCTGATCCTGACTTCAGTTAGAACAAACACACTCAGTAATCAAACACTTTTAATCGTGTCATGTATGAACGTCCGTGTTTCTGAGTTCATGTGTAAACCGAACGTTTCCACAGATCACGTCTCACCGATGAAACTCTGAACACGTGACGTGAACGGAGACACGACGAATCCTCGCTGTCATCACGACGCTGCAGGTGGTTTACATCTCACAGGTGTGTGTGTGTGTGTGTGTGTGTGTCGGGGGTGGAGTGTGTGAATGTATATGCAGATGTTACACAGCGTGAACCAGATTCTCAGTGTCAGGATCCCCCCCCACCCCCGCCCCTCCCTCCTCCTCCTCCCTCTTCCCACCTGTGCTCGTCCTTATCAGCGGCTGAAAGCTGTTCGCTGTGTCGCTGCCACTTTCTCTTTCTGTCTCTGTTCTCTGTCCCATCTCAGTCCAACAGGATTCTGCTTCTAATCACTTTCACCCCCCCGACCTGTCTCTGCTTAATACCCCCCCCCCCTCTCTCTCTCCACCCCCTGCAGCTGCCCAGCGTTGTTTTTAACTCGCTCCCTGTTTCAGATTCACCTCCAGCGTTTCCTTCAAAGACAGAAGTGAATGAAGTGAACGCTGCTGCTCTGAGTCGTCGCTGAAGAAGATAATTAAAGTGAAAAGGTGACGCAGTGTTTTCCCGCGTCGCTGCCCCCTGCTGGAAGTCAGTAGGACTAATGAAGTTTGGTCTGTGGTCTTCTGTCTGAAGGACACGGTGAATTGTTTTCATTGGTTTGATCTAAGTACAGTAAAAACTTGCTTGCTAACAACCGTGTGCTAACGTAGCTGATGTCACTGACAGTCACCGATCTGCTCTGTTTCAACAGACTGATCTTCAGCCGAATGAAAATACTGAGGTTCTTTGTTTCTATTTATTATTTCCCTGTTTCCATCAGTTACACCGGAGGAGTCGGAGGAGTTGTTATTCTAATATATTCAGGTTGAATCCGTTGTGCAGCTTCTCTGCAGGACTGAATCTGAACCGCTCTCAGGATGTAATTACATCTCAGTGCAGCGGTTTGAGATGATTGACTGTTACATGTAGCAGGCGGCGCTGCGGTAACAGGCCGGTCGGTGTCGTAACGATGCTGCAGTGACTGACTGTTAATGAGCTGCTTTACCCCAAAGTTGAACTTCCTCTGCTGACGAGTGGAAATGAGACAATTACAGTTTGGAGACAAACGATGGACAGAGATGATCCTCTGCCACCGAACGTCACACAGATTTTACATGTGGTTTAAATGTGAGGACACAGAGTTCATGAAGTAATCTGAAGTTTTGTTGTACTCACCAATCCTCATCACCCCTCATGAGGAGGTTGTGTACATGAAAACATCAGCCTCTCAATCACTTTCTTTCTTTTCTTGTCAAACGTAGAACAGTTGCTTGGTTTTGATTTAATGTTGTAGAGAAGAGAGTAGGACCGAGGATAGAGCCTTGTGGGACACCTAAACTTAACTTCAGGACACATGGGATAGCAACGAGGATTCAAAGTTAGTGAACTCTTAAACTAACTTTAATCAAGCTGCTGTTTTAGGGTAGAAACTGGAGAACGTTCACGTCCACACGGCGCAGAGTAGTTACGATATTTGTGCTTCTCTTCTTTTATTTTGGATCCTCTGTGTTTCTGTTCATGATTCTGTTGTAATGGTTATTGTGTTTGTATCAAATTGTATCTTCTTTCACACCTGAGCGCACAATCGCACACAAACACCAAACACCCCAGACACTCAACACAACCAACAGCCGAGTGAGCAGCACGTTTCCTCCGCTCCGCCTTTAATTAATAGTTCAGAAATTAATTTGTTGTGCACTGTCAAGCCAAGAATGATGAGTCTATATGGAAACAGCTGATACCGTCCACACGAACACAACAGGGTGAACACACACGTGCACACGCCTGCGTGGACACTAGAGGCCGCCGCGAGTCGTATCTTATTAAAACACAATAACCGAAGGATCCCGGTCTCCCTCTACTATACTCTTTAATTCAGCAGCGCTCTGAATTCCTGATCTGCAATCTGTTCTCATTACACTTATTCTCTCGCTCTCCATCACTCCCCCTCTCTCCCTCTCTCCCCCTCCCTCACCCTCCCTCAGGTGGATAGTGTAATTGCTGTGGTTTAACCGGTGCTGTGTTTGATCTCACGCTTATCCTCTGAAGCCTCTCGCTCATGAAAGAGATGAAGGAAGGAACGTATCTCCCAAGGAATGCCTGCTGTGTGTGTGTGTGTGTGTGTGTGTGTGTGTGTGTGTGTGTGTGTGTGTTTGTGTGTGTGTGTGTGTGTTGAGTGGGAATTGCTTCTGCTCAGATTTTTTGAAGTAATTGAATTACTGCAGCAGCGGCGGCGCAGGAACTTCAGGCTAAAACATACAAATCACTTCAATCTAAAGCCAATTCCTTCCCGTTTAACCTCAGTGTATTACACGAGACGTGAAGCCATTTTCTCCGCTGCCTTTTATTAGATCCTCATCTGCAGCCGTGGGCGAGCCGTGCACACAGGAGGAAGTGGACTCCGTCTCGTCTGTAATGAAGACGATGAAGAGGGTTTAAAGACGCTTCATTGATCTGAGCTGAGACTCAATACGTCAAAAGAGACAGTTTCCATACATGCAGCCAGGAAATCCGTGAACGACTCGCTAATAGGCCAGATGTTCCGTTTTCTACTCAGCTCTGATGAATACGTGTTTTCAAAGTTACACAAACAGGGAAGTAGAGACTGATCTCAGAGCAGTTAGCATTAAATCTAATTTGGCTTGAGTGGGTGATTTACAACTTAATTGACTGAATTTGACGTTAAAAGATTTGAACCGATCTTAATTTAATGCTGAGTCCTGATTGGTCAGGTTGCTGCTGTTTCAAGTGAATAAAACGAATCAATAGTTCATTAAAAAATTAGCGTTTTCAGTTTTTTATGGCTTTGGTTACGCTGCTTTCAGACCTGCACTGAACTCTGGGTAATCTCCTGTCATTCTCCTGAGAGTAAAACTATAACAATGTCTGAATAAGCTGATGTGAGAACACAGCAGCATTCATCACAAACCAGAAGTTTCTAACACGTGACAGATACAAACCTGGAACAGCTAACGGACAAATGTCTCTGAGCCGCACTCAAAGAAGACGAAGTGTTGTCACTGTGTGGAAGACAAACTGCAGCGAAAGTACATTTTCTGAGGGAATGTCTGAGAAATGAGGCTTCGCAAGCTGACGTTACTCATCCACGGCTCACTTCAGAATATTTGTGTGGTCGGAGGTCGACCTGATCGAGCTGCGTCTCAGACGATCAGAGAGAATCAGAGGCTGCACTGCAGCAACGTTTAATCAAATTAAATCTAATAAAGATACAGCAGCTACGTGTTAAAACGTGACGTCCATCGGGAGAAACAGTGGATCTGTAGATCCAGAGACGAACGTGTTCGATGGGGGAACACGTTCTGCAACAGATTCCACATTGAAATTCAGGAGCAGCTGAATACTGATGACTTGTTTCCAGCAGAAAACACTTGACATGAATCTTTTCATCGGGAGCATGAAGGTTGAAGTATCAGCAGTATTTACTTTGCTGCCAGGAAGATGCTGCGTAGCTTTTTTATTTATTTACATTTGAAGCTTGTGTGAATTTCCAGATCTGAGGACTCGTCACGAGAACGAAGGTTCATCAAATTAATAATCGTTCATGTTTCCTGTCATCGGGCCGAGGATCCTGAACGAGAGACGACCTCTTCTGCAACAAATGTTCTTTAATAAACACCATTTCCCATAAGCCCCAGACGATCAGTGGCTAAATGTCACAGCTGGACAGTGGCTGTGGTTAGTTCACTGTCTGTTAGAACAGTGGGACATTTAAGAACTGGACAAAATGTCCAACTAGAAAGCTGAAAAACATCAGATCAGAGCCGAGGTGAGTTTTGTAGGTTGTTTGTGGGAGTTGTTGTTTCATCATGGAAGTCTGAGTTTCATACAAAAGTGACGCTCATGAAATGAAAGATGGACGTGATGATCGTAGTTCTAGAAAGACGGTTTGGGTCTGAAACATTTGGTTCTGGACATTTTCTGGAGTTTGAGTTTCTCATGTGAAGAAGCAGCATTTTCCTGTTGTGAACGAGTCTGAGCCGGACGACCTCCTGCCGCTTCTTCATATGTGCAACACAAACTCCAGAAAGTGTCCAGACACTGTTTCATAGAGGTCGTGTGTTTGTGTTTGTGTAGCGTCAGTGTTGTGTGTTTGTGTGAAGCTGCACACGAGCTTTGCTGAAATGTGCAGCGGAAACTCTGAGTGGAGAACGACTGCGTCCGCACGTCCATTTAGAAACAGTAAAGAAAAGAAGAGCCAGACAACAAATAGGTTTCCTGAAGGATTTTGTCTGTTTGAGTCGTGTTATCAGAGTGATGGCTGCCATTCCTCCCAGCTGACACCTGTGTTTCATCCCCACCTCACACTGCGTGAACGTCTGTGTGTGTGTGTGTGTGTGTGTGTGTGTGTTTGTACGCAGTGTGTGGGAGACTGACATTCTGCAGCCGACAGCCATGATTACAGGTTGGCAGGAATTTAAAGTCAGGGAAACAAGACGCGAATCACAGAGCGGCGAGTCAGAGGCGTGATGACAGAGGAGGGCGAGAAGCTAAAGTACCGAGTCACTGATGGATGTGACCACGAGTGTTAATCACAAACCGAGTCGCTGAGTCGCTCACTATCTTACTTCACCCGTCAAAAAACATGAAGGGGTGTTTTTTAACAATTTAGACCCACAGAGAAAGAAGATTTATGATTCGTTTAAATCCACTTTGTTGTGCGTAACAGCAGAATCATGAAGGTTCTTCTCCTCCTCCTCACGTCTAACGCTTGATTAATGATCGTACTTAAAGTTGACTCATAATTTTCTAACAAGGAAAATAAACCACTGATGCCAAATGGAAACTTAACAACATGTAATTTACCCAGAGCTGCTGTCAGCGCGGTGACATCACAAACTGTAAATAAAGACGGACGACACCAGAAGTGAAGCTAAAATATGTTTCTCATGGCAGCTCGACCAATCAGGGGTCAGTGTCAGCTGTCAATCATGAAGCCTCCGCCTGTTTTTATATCTTCAATAACTAATTAAACCAAACTGATGAGGAACACTAACACTAAGAACGAGCTGAAGCGACAGAAACATCTTTACAAACATTTAACTTCTGCTTTGATTCTTTACTTCATGTCCCATCTGCTAACATGGAGGAGGTTTATGATCTACACTGACACCAGGGGGCGATGAAGAGCTGTTACGTCATCTGTCTTTATTTAAAGTGTGCAGTGACAAACTCAGATTTACACTTTTACACTTCACTGCATCAGTGATGATCTGAATTCTCAGAGAACCAAAGCTGGAAACTGGAAACAAGCCTCTGGTGCGTTATTAAAAATATTGAGGTTGGTCGCTCACAAGCCTGGATTCACACTTCTTGTCTCCGCTGTTTGACTTTCAGCGCCTCGGTCACTGCTTCACTCTGTGTGTGTGTGTGTGTGTGTGTGTGTGTGTGTGTGTGTGTGTGTGTGTAAACTCTGCAGAGACACAACTGGATCAAACACACCAGATAAATGTTTGTCGTACCGATTCAGCCAAACTCTGGTTTAATAATCAAGTTACAGAACTGACAGAGACAAACACAAAACTAAGACAAAACAATCCCTAGTGTGTGTGTCTGTGTGTGTGTGTGTGTGTGTGTGTGTGTGTGTGTGTGTGTGTGTGTGTGTGTGTGTGTGAATGGGAAAGTGGGTCAAGGATGTGTGGATGTGATTAACTGTTGTGAGATGAAACATGAATAAAACAACATGTTTAACTGTAACTTTGTAACGACACAGTTTCAGCTCCGAGACCCAGATTCCACTAATGACTGCACACACACACACACACACACACACACACACACATACACACACACACACACTCTCTGTGTTCCTGGAAAGTTTGTTCTTGTTCCTCTGCCGTGTTTTTATTTGGTTCTATGAAAACGTGGCGACAGAACACGGAACATTATCTCACCTCAGAGGAAACACAACACACATCTGATACACACTGTTCAACACTTATTACACTCTACACTCACACACACACCCAAACACACACACACACTCACACACACACTGCAGGAGAGAATGATAAATGTCGTGTTTTCATGTTTAATTTATTCTCCACCTCTTCCTCTTCCTCTCCTCTGATGATAAACCAGAGTTTTCAGAAACCATGAATCAACTTTGCGTCCGCACCGACAGGTGACGTGCGGCATAAGATAGCCATTAAGGCGAAGCATTGCATTGTGGGTATTTTTAGGTATCTACTCAACCATTGCAGACATCTGTCATATCTCAGAGCCGTGTCGTGTGTGTTCAGGGTCCAGTGAAGTGTTATATTACCTGTGGTCATGGAAGTGACGCTCCAGCAGCTGATTCTCTGGTTCAGGTTCTGAGTGGAGCTTCACTGGACAAACAGGAAGTAGAGCTCATGGTTGAGCTTCTTCAGCAGCAGGAGAAACACGGACATGTTTAAAAAAAGGAGGAGAAAGTTTATTTATCTGACTTGATTCGGACTCAATCATTTTGGATCGTAGTTTTTCATGAACAACTTGTTCGCTCCAGTGGACGAGTCGTCTGAGCAGCGACTTCACTTCAGCTCCATGAGCACGTTAAACACACGTGAGGAAAACTGGAGCGTGACAGCTACACGCTAACACACCTCGCTGTGTCCCAGCCTCAGGAGATGAACTGGCAATCAGAGCTGCAGACCAGCGGAGGAGTAGATATTCACATCCTTCACTTAAGGAGCCCGACACATCCCATGATGCACCAGCACAGGTGTGTTCGCTCTTTCTGCCTGATTGGTTCTTCTCTCAGGATGTTTTCATGCTCTGGTTGTGTTGTAGCTAAAAAACCGACGGCTGCTCGTTCCATTTATCTGTGACAGTTCAATGAGTCGTTGGTGCTGCTTCACTGGATCCAGCCTTCATCGACACGTAGTTATCGAGTTTATCTCCGGCTTCATATCTGGACTGAGTCTGATGCTTTCAGACGATCTCTCCTCCAGAGGAAAACTACAGTATCTCTTCATATTCAGAGTATATAACATATAACATGTTCATACACAGGCATCAGTGTTCATCTGTGTTTTTCCTCACTCAGTACATTCAGCTCATGAATGAAGTGACAAAGAAGAGTTTCAAAATACGTGATGGAGCAAATCCCTGCACTCAGCTTTATAAAAATACAAGTAGAATAACTGTATTCAGTTTCTAACTGAGAGTTATCTGGGAACTATTAACTGAAGTGTAATCCCTCCTCCTCTGCTTTGCTGAGTCTCACAGCTGCAGATGTGAACAGTCATTCATCTCCGTTAACACACACAGGAGAAACTGTTGATGTAGTTTGTATGAACTTTGCTGAAGCAACATATGAACATTAGACGTTAAATCCTCCTGCACACGACAAAGTGTTTACTCGCACCTCCGTCAGAACCTCTGGGACCACGGGACCTTTTTAAAGGATCTGCCAACACAAACTATCTAGAACGTCTCTTAGATTCTGAGGAACCTCGTGAATGACCATTAGAACCTTTTTAAGGAGCTCTGAGGATCGTTGAGGATTATTGATTGAGAACCTCCCCAATGAGCCATAAAACAACCTTAGACACCTCCAGAACCTCTGAAGGAACCACAGGACATCAGACATGTCTTCCAGACTGTTAGAACCTTTAGAACCTCCTCTCTGTTACATGCCAGGGTTAGAAACGGTCTGTAATCCCCTCAGCTGTGAAACCTTTGACTCTCCATTAGAATAAATCTCTTCACACCAACAGGAATCACGACGTCTCTGCAGATAAGAGAAACAGAGAAACAGAGAAACAGAGAAACAGAGCGAGAGACGAAAACTCTGAGGGAGAGAGAACCAGTCAGAAGTGAGGATCAAGTCTGTGTAACTTCATTTATTTACACTTTATTCCCGTTTCAGAAAAACTTCACAGAGCCGAGATTCTTTTTCTCGAGAAACAGGAAAACAAACAAAACTCCTCTCTGCCCTCTAGTGGATGTAGTGTGTAACAACCATGCTAACGTTAAGGCTTATGTGGGCAGTTACAGCATTTTAAATGGAAACATCTTGTTTTGTACGGGACAACTGTGTAAACAAACTTTTAAACGCTACACCTGCCACACGTTAGCACGTTAGCCTGCGGATGTTCCAGCGTTTCACTCACAGAGCTGTCAGCTCGTCTGCAGACGCTCAGTAATGCTTCTCTGTGTGTGACGCACTTTGAATTATCGGTGTGTTTGAAAGGTGCAGCACAAATAAACTCCCCCCCACCTCCCCCACCTCCCCTCTGCCTGGGCTGGAGGGTGAGGGAGGTGAGACAGAGCGAGAGAAAGGAGGAAAAGATGGGAGTCAAAGGGAAGAGAGGGGGGAGACTTCCAGCGAGCAGATGAATGATCCTGTATTTCTTATCATGTTCTTGCACATGGTGTGTGTGTGTGTGTGTGTGTGTGTGTGTGTGTGTGTGTGTGTGTGTGTGTGTTCTAGCCTGTCTAATTCTCTGTAAATCAGGTTTTCTCCTTCAGTCCTCACACACACACTCGTTCCCTCCTGTCCTTTGCTCACAGGCTGATGTTGTATATTCACAGCGTATTGAGTCACTATTGTGCATTGTGTTAATGTTGCTGACAAATTACAACATGGAAACAGTGCGTGTGTGAACGTCGGTCCCTTGGCAGCAGGATAATGGAGGAGAGATTCAGCTGTTTATTGAATATTTCTCAGTGGATTCAAGCTGGAGGCGAGCGGTCCTCGCTTCTGTCATGGTTGTTGTGTCAAAGCAGTGGAGGAATGTGTGTGTGTGTGTGTGTGTGTGTGTGTGTGTGTGTGTGTGTGTGTGTGTTTAGTGGACGTGTTCTTTTGGAAGTGTCTCATTTCGCAGCTTGTCGGCCTCTTTATGTTCAGTATCAGTCTCACTCAGATGGATCAGTGGTTCATTTGAAGATACTGGAAACACAAGAGCACTTGACTCAATGGAAATAAAGAATAGTAATGATATAATATTCTTTATTATAAAACACTTCTCAGGCAAAGTTACAAAATGCTTCACAAGTAAAAGTAAAATACTGGGAAAAAAAACATATAAGAACCGTCGTAAAAGAATAAAAACATTTAATCTGAATTTTGAGGATTTGATGAGGGAAAGTTTTATTTCCCAGGTACCACAGTCCATCACTTTGTTTTCACCTCCACCTTCATTATTTATTTGTGTGTTTGTTTCTGCTCGGAGCAAAAGAGACAGAGGATCAGTGTGTGTCTGCTCAGTCAACAGGAACACATGATGACCACTGATTCACACACACACACACACACACACACACACACACACACACACACACACACACACACACACACACACACACACACACACACACACAGTGACAGGACTGGTTCAGGTTCCCTGCAGCACAAACTGTTCAGAAAATCAATAATAGGTTGTTTGGTTGCAACTGTGTGTGTGTGTGTGTGTGTGTGTGTGTGTGTGTGTGTGTGTGTGTGTGTGTGTGTGTGTGTGTGTGTGTGTGTGTGTTTAATCTAAACCATCAGTGTGGACACAAAACTGAAATTACGATAAATATTTATAAAACATGTTTCCATGTTGTCCATTAATATAAACATGATCAATGAGCGTAGAGAAAGATGACGACTCGTCTCCTCCTCCTCTTCCTCTTCCTCCTCCTCCTCTTCCTTCTTCTTCTTCTTGTTCTTCTTCTTCATGTTTATCTTCAGCTGCACATTTGTCAGTTCTCCCTCTCGTCTCCCTCACGATTTTATTCTTCCCTCGTTTCATCAGAGTAAACGCTTCGTCCTTCTCTCCATGGTAACATCACCTGTTTTCATGTTGTGTTTCATTACTGTGTTTGAGCTTCTTCATAACACCAGTGTGTGTGTGTGTGTGTGTGTGTGTGTGTGTGTGTGTGTGAGAGATGAAAAGGGTCAGTGTTCTTTTGAAGCCTGAATTTCTCCGTCACCTACAGAAGAGAGCTGGGAGCGAGGGATGAAAACGAGAAGAGGGAAAAAGAAAAGAAGAGGGGTGAGGGGAAGAAGGGAGGAAAGGAAGAGGAGAGGTAAGGAAACAAAGATTAAGGAAGGAAGGAAACTAGAAAAGTAGAAGTAAAGAGAGGAAATAAGAAGTGAGTAGAAGAGGAGAGGAAACAAGGAGATGAGGAGATGAAGTTATGAGGGTAAGGGAGGAGGAGACGAGGAGAGAAAAGGAAAGAAGGAAGGAGGAAAAATAAGATTGGAGAAGATGAAGAGGAAGGCGGAACCTCAAACAAGAGAAGACAAGACAAAACGAGAAGAAGCCAAGAAACAAAGAGGAGGAGGAGAGAGGAGGAGAGAGGAGGAGAGAGGAAGAGAGGCCGGAGGAGGAGAAGTTATGAGGATGCAGAAAATAAGAAGAGTGAATATAAAGACGTTTCAATCTGCCACTTTCTATATGACAAACTCTACATTATCTGAGTGTTTACCCCTCTGGCCTCCCTCTCCTCCCCCTCCTCACCCCTGTGATCTCCCTCCTCCTCATCCTCCTCCTCTCTCGGACTCTGATGCTCCTCGCTCACAGTTGCTCTGCTTCTCCTCCTCAGGTCATTCATAAATTCTCACTCTGCAGCAAAACCTCTTTTTTATTTTTTATCTTTAGCCTCAAACTGTTTTAAACTCACTTTTCTCACTTTCACTCCGTCTTCACTTCTTCCATCCTCCTCCTCCTCCTCCTCTTCCTCCTGTTGTTGCAGATCAACCTTCATCTTCTCGTCTTCACGCTCTGTCGTATGTGTACGATGTGATTATTGAGTCTCTGTAGCAGCGTCATGGTGAACGTCTCCGCTGCAGCTTTTTATTGAACCTCTCCAACTTTTGATCTAATCCATCAAGTAGTGACACACATCTCTGCAAGACTGTTTCACAATTCATCTTACTGTGTGTGTGTGTGTGTGTGTGTGTGTGTGTGAAAGAGACACTGTCAGGTAAAAAAGAGGCTGTGTGTGTTCAGAATGTGTGTATTAACTGTTTGTGTATTAATCCTCAGAGACGCAGGTCAAAGGAAACATTCAACTCTCAGCTGTTTTTTCTGCTGAGCCTTAACAATACACAACACACACACACACACACACACACACACACACACACACACACACACACACACACACACACACAGCTCACCTTACACTCTGAAATCTGTGTTAACATGCAAACTTTACCTACATACGTGTACTTCTACTGCATGTTTACTCCAGTAAACTAATATTTCTTTCACACCTGCAGAGAGAGAATATTCTCCCTGTCCTGTGTGTGTGTGTGTGTGTGTGTGTGTGTGTGTGTGTGTGTGTGTGTGTGTGTGTGTGTGTGTGTGTGTGTGTGTGTGTGTGAGAGTTAATGACGGACAAACAGCTGAGCTCACTGAACAGTTCATGCTGACCATCTGCAGAGCGGCACCCTGGGAAATTAAGTAAGCAAACACAGTTAATTATTGGAAGATGAATTTACAGAGTTGTGTCTGTTCCCCGTCGATAAATAAAAGAATAGAAATCACTTCAGCATCTTTCTGCTCTAATCCAGATGTGCAGGTGAACCAGGAGCCATGGTGTAATTTAGTCCAGTTTTCACAGTGGAGCGTCACGTGTGTTCTTTTTGACACGCCTCGGTCTTATTTTAGTCTGAAGCACATGTTCCCTACGTGTCGCAGTGCAGCTGATGGAGTTCAGCCACACAGTGACAAGTGTCGTTTATTCAGTGCTGCAGTCAGAAACACGCTTACGACATTAAAACACGTCTCTGCATCAGCTCCCTGATTACCCAGCATGCATGCTGCTTGAATCCCCCCCCCCCCACAATAACAAAGGGTTGTGTCGACACTTCTCACAAAGCTCTGAGGGATGAGCACAGGAAGTTTATTGTTGAGTTATTATCCGTTCTTGTTTTCATCTCGTATTTTTTTATTTTGGCAAGTTGTCGTAATTAGAACGAGTCAGAGTCGACTGTGATCGGCTTCAGTGAAGCGACGAACATTCAGACGTGCGGCGCCGAAGAAGCGTTAAACACATGAAGATGCTCTGTTCTGCAGCGTCTCGCTCCCGTCAGTGGATTCCTTCAGGTTTCACATTCAGAGAGTGAAGCGTCGTTCCCACCGCCACGTTTTGAGGCCTCCGCTTTGACGCCATCTTGGTTTGTTGAAACAAGAACTAACCATATTTGGACGAGTGGGGGGGGTGGAGCCTGACTGAGAGCTGGGTGACATGGTTGGTGCGTTCAGGTGGTGTCGGAATAATTTATTTGCATATTCACAAATCAGTTCATACAATCTTTGGAGGAGACAAACCAAAGAAGACGATTTCAAAATAAGAGGTCGCTGCTTTGATTGAACACGTTGCTGTTTACCCATCAGAGGAAACTCTCGCTGGTGCAGCTTGGATCCGTTTGATAACACAGAGGCGATGATCGGTGTGTTACCTGAGGTTTCAGTGAACATCATGTGAGTCCGTGTCACTGAGGCACAAACAGCAGAGTGTGTGTTTAAGTGAAGAGAATAAACGGGCTACAGCAGAGGAGGAGACAGCCGGTAAAGAGGAAGGTGACTGTAATCTGCACAGAATAAATTGCTCGTGTCTTTAGACGCTCTGACTCTCTGACACTGGTAAGTAGGTTGCTCTAAAACTAGTGGGCCCTGAAGGAAAAGGGCTCTGCTCCGTCTGAGGGAGGAAACCAGGGCGGTCCAGGGAGACCGCGGGGCTCACACAGACACAATGTGATCGGTCGACCGGTGCTTTTTAATGTAGGACTGAGAAAGTCCGTGTGTGTGAACCGAGCCGAGTTCTGCAGCCGACACCGGCTCCTGCAGGACTGAGAGTCAACAACCTGCTGCGTTCACACGGACGCTTGTTACAGGAACAGTTCGGTGTCATTATCCTCAGGAACAAAACCGCTGCTGAGTCTGGAGCAGATGTTTCCACAAACATCATCAGGTCAAAGTGAGGAGAAGAGAAATCTCTCAGTGATCCAGATTCTGATCCTGATCCTGATTCTGATCCTGATCTGATCCAGATTCTGAACACTTGTTGGATTTTGCAGGTGTGATGTGATTTTATCTTTTTACATATTTAGGATGAATAATTCAGAACCAGCTCCGCAGCATTTTAATCCATTCATCCAATTTATTTTCTCTGAGGCTGCAGGAACTGGTTTCTGATGATAAAAGAAAGAGAGTGTGTGTGTGTGTGTGTGTGTGTGTGTGTGTGTGTGTGTGTGTGTGTGTGTGTGTGTGTGTGTGTGTCCGTGTGTCCTCGATCATTGTTCAGGTATAAAATAAATTTGGTGACTTCCTGTTTGGCTTCAAACTCAACACTGTCGTATGAGGCAGATAAACCAGGAGACGTGAAATAAACTTTGACCTGACATGATTCAAATACAACTTCCAGGACTTTAACCCTGAATATTATTAGCACTCGTCTCTTTTCTGTCCCTGTCTCTTTTCTGTCCCCGTCTCTTTCCTGTCCCTGTCTCTTTTCTGTCCCTGTCTCTTTTCTGTCCCCGTCTCTTTTCTGTCCTCTTCTCTTTTCTGTCCCTGTCTCTTTTCTGTCCTCGTCTCCTCTCTGTCCCTGTCTCCGCTACACTCAGCTTCTTGCTCTGTTCTGTCATCGCTGTGATTAGTCACCGTGTTTAAAGGTCCCAGATAAATCTGTTGGCCCCTGAGACGCCTGGGGCCCGAGGGTCTGATCCGGGGATCTAACCCGTGTATGTGACTGTTGATAAACTCCAGTGAGCTCGTCATGAACTGTGGTCCCCGTTTTCTCAGCTGATGATGATGACGATGATGTCCGTCTTTCAGAGGACACCACTCGTTCTTTGCTTTATTTAACTTCATGAATACAAATTCTATGAAAACAATATTTCAGATGTTTGTTTTAACGGAGGGGGGGGGGGGGGAGGGGGGGTATGGCTCTGACTGGAGCTGTGGGGGCTAACAAGCTAATTACAAAGCTAACAGGCTAATGTCTAATTAACTTCAGTTTGATTTTCCGGCTGTGACGACACGTTAATGATGATGTCGTGCTCCCTCCTCTCGTCTCGTCACTTCTGATTGTTTTCTATAGAATCCTCCATCTTTTATTCAAAGTCGACACTAAACCATAGAAACAACAGTTTTCTCTTACACTTGATCGACTCGGATGTTTCGCTGGTCGATGCCTCTGACGTCTTAGAGGCACAACAGTGAACATTGGGGGGGGGGGGGCTCTGCTCTCCTTCCCGTAACCCCCCCCCCCCCCGTCTGCAGGGCAACGGTATCACTGCTCAGATTCTAGTTTATTTCAGGAGCAGCATCGTGTTACTGAGCTTTTATTCCAACAGGACACTTTCAGGCACACTGATATTTAATGGGACACCGGGCACAGCGGGTTGTAATCTGGCCCCGCAGCAGCATCAACCCTCTCTGATCACACTGATATCCACAACAGGCCTCACTGAGCGCCACCGCTCCGCGCAGACAACACGTCAAGACTCTTTAACACAGTTTGGAGTTTAATTTCACACCGATTATCACAGAGCTGTGTCTTAAACACACTGCACAAAAACACACACACACACACACACACACACACACGCTAACAGAGGCTTACACAATTACATCCATTCAGATTCAGGACTAAGAGAAGTTTATTGTGCTGAACACAGAAGAATGTTTGTGTGTTGCCTCGCAGCCTCCACAACTCCTGCAGACGCACAAAGACACAACACAACACTCTGTCTGCTGAATGACCACTGTCACTTCCTGTTCAACACATTTATTATAAACATCGTTAAAGCTCCGGCTCGTTTGGACAAACAGATGTTAACGACGTTCATATTGATGAAGTTAACAGATTGATTGTCATTTTAAACAAGCGTCATAACTTTGTGACTGTCAGACATTTTTATTTTGAATATCTATGATGTCGTTTCGACGGTTGACATCTTCTGATACTCGGTGAGACCAGGTCCGCTTCTTCTTCTTCTCCGAGATATTATGACGGTGTGGCTCATGAAGCTGAGGCTCCGTCATCAGATGTCGAGTTTAGATATTAAATGTTAAAGTGAGAACGTTTGCAGCATTTTTATAATTCAAAGGTTTCAGTTACTGTGGCTGTTTGTAGACGCTGCAAACTTTAACTCTCTCTCTCTCTCTCCATCTCTCTCTATCTCTTTCTTCATCTTGTCCATGTCTCCGAGCCCCCCCCCCCCCCCCCCCCATTGTTTCATAATCACACCTCCCACACTGGTTGCTATAGTGACAGGCAGCGACAGAGTGTCTCTTTAGTCACAGACATTACACATGTCACTGCGGACATTTCTCACACATCCAGTTACAGTACATCTGTATTTACAGCTGTCCTGTCATTCTCACATGTTCCTGACATGTTCCTCACGTGTTCCTCACATGTTCTGCAGGTTCTCTCTGTGAGAACAAATCAGTCAGTGTCTCTGGACATGTCCTGGATCTTCTCCTGCAGCCTCAAGTAAAACACCTGTAACATGTCAGAGTGAGTCCATGAGAGAAACCACGTGTCTCTGAGGTTTCTAACTCGTGACGGACGTGAAACTGGAAGAACACAAATCTGTCAGGATGAAGAAGAGGAGCCGCACACGTAGAAGACGGAGACGTAAACTTGGAAAGACGAGGAGGTTCAGAGACAAATATAAACTTCATTATTCTGTTTGTCGGGGGTGTCGGCTCTTATCAACCACAGCCTGGACTTCATCCCCGGAGCCTCGTCTGCACTCACCTCATCTGGTGGCTGATTATAGACCCGCCTCCCCGGTGCCTCAACACTGGGGCGGGGGCGCGGCGGCGAGTCCAGCTGACATTGATCATCACAGTACATATCCATCAAGTTACACAACTAACCTGCTTAATGAACAGTTGAACTTTACTTTTACTTTACTGGTGAAGAAAGTGTTAAAACGAAGTGAGCCGCGAGACGATGAGCAGTGGGACAGACGCAGTGATGAGGCAGATGAATCACATCGATGAAGATGTAACGGAGGATGAAGCAGACATGACGGAGGGATTCAGTTTGGAAACAGAGGAGATGGAGATGGATGCAGAGTCTGGTTCAAAACGACCTGTTATCACTGACGTCTGGATCAAACTGAGAGATTAGCTGCAGGGATTGAACTGAAGGATGCTGAGGAGGAGAGGGAAAGAACTGTGGGAAATAAAGAAGCTGTAAAATGCAGGTGCACGCCCACACACACACACTCACACACACACACTCACACACACACACACACACACACACACACACGTAGATTGTTTTATTGTTTTAATCGTTGTTCCTCTGATTCTCTAATGTCTGAGTCAGTGAGTGAGTGTGTGCAGGTTTTAATCAGCTCCTCGATGCATCATCACCAGGATCAGCTGCTGGTCTCATGAATCCCTCGTTCAGAGTTAAACAGAGGGAGAAAACTCTGGAAGCCTGAGGTCAGAGGTCACGGCGTAGAAACTTCACTTCAACAGCTTTAACTGTAGTTTCCACACGTCCTCTCTTTCTCTAAAACCTGTGTAAACTCTGCTCGGCTGCCAACGTCAAGTTTCACCATAATCACAAATATTTCATTCAGATGCATCGAAACACGACCCCTCACACGAACACCTGCAGGCTCCTGACAGGGTTTAAAATACCTCGGACGTAACCTTTCATTCTCCTCCTGGACGTCCTCTTCGTGGACTTGTCTGTCCATATGGGGACACTCCTCAGATGTCAGTGAAGAACTGCTGCTGCTGGTTGACTTCTCCTCTTCTGGGGACATTGAGTTGAACTGCGGTGCCAGTTTGGCTCTGACTGAAACGCCCAGTCTTGCCCGAGGGATCCTCCACAGGTCACTCCATCCCGTTGGCCTCGGGAGAACCCCCCCCCCCCCCCTTCATTTTCCACTCACTGGCTTTGTTTGCTTTTTCTGACTTTTGGCTTGAGCCAATGTTCACTTTCATTTTTTTGAATTAGCATGTTTCAGTCCGTCAGAGCTCATCATCTGTGACGGCTCGAGCTCTGGTCAGTGTGACAGATCTTCAGATGTCAGGAGATGAGGACTCGTTTTTAATCCTGCAGATTAAACTGGACGAACACTTCTAACTGGCCGGAGCTCTTCCCTCCAGTTTGGATCAGCACTTTTGATTTGTGGTCGAGCTGCATGTCTTACAAATGGAAAAATTGACCTTAACTCTGAGAGACTCACTCTATATCTCACTGCAACAACCCATAATGCACCAGTCTCTGTAGAGCACCATGTTATATTGGTGCTCTGCGTCTCTGTCTTGTCCTTAAATGTGAGACAAACGGTCTCAGACAGTTTCCTCTAACGCTTGGTTGAGATCCTGCAGTGACAGAGGACGATGGGACAGAGTCCTCGTAGTTTGTCCATAACAGCTGTAGCTAAGTTAGCTCAGGTAGCTAGCTGGTGATCAGGACCGAAGTTTATCCGAAGTTAGCGACACAGTGTCTGTGATTTCTGATGTGACGATTCTTCTTCTTCTTCTTCTTCTTCAGAGTAGATTTCCTGTTCTAACGTGACCAGCAGAAAGGGGCGGGGCTCATTAACATAATGAGTAACGAGTGTTGATTGAAGACATTTGAATGAAGATGTGATTATAAAGAACAGAGATGAGTTTTCAGGGTTTAATCAATGACAGGATCTGTAGACATCAAGCAGTCAGTGGTGATACACGTTCACAATATGGTTTCAGTTGCTTATAAGAGTCAAATCCTCACACACACACACACACAGACACACACACACACACACAGGACTCGCTCACACAACTGTACACTAACACAATGAAGTGAAATATACACTCTTTCATTGAGACTCTTGGTCTTTTCATATTCCACATTAAATAAAGTTTATACAGAATGTGGACAAAACTAAAACCAAGATAAAGACCCGCAAAAAGCACACTGGTGAACAGCATGAGTGTGTGTGTGTGTGTGTGTGGGTGTGGGTGTGTGTGTGGACCCTGTTTGCCCGCTAACGAGGTCTAAGGGGATGGTGACGGAGTGTGTGTGTGTGTGTGTGTGTGTGTGCTTGGTATGTGTGCAGTATACATGTGTAGCCACAGGAGAGGTCGAGGGCAGTGATGAATTGAGCTGACAAACACTGTGGACGGATCTGTCCCATCTCCGGCCCCCAAGTCCCGTCTCTGTCTCAGGCTGCTGACTTTAAGACTTGTTGTGCGACTGTGTGTGTGTGTGTCTTTTTGTTGGGGTGTGTGTCTGTGTGGTTTTGTGCTTGAGCCAAAGTCCCTTTGCTTTTCAGCCCAGTTGTCTCAGATCCAAGAAAGCTAGAGGAAGCGAGTCCGAGCCGAGCGGCAGAAGAAAACACACGAACCCTCCAGACAGCGACGCTGGCAATGAAGTCAGTGAGATCCAAAAAGCCTGAGTGTCTCTGTGCCTTTCTTATTCATTGCTGTCCCTCTCTCTGTCCGTCTCACAGAATCCACAGTCTGGCCTCGTCCTCCTCCATTCTTCTCCTTCATTGTGTGTGTGTGTGTGTGTGTGTGTGTGTGTGTGTGTGTGTGTGTCGACAGCGCCAGTGAATCTGAGTGTCCTCCAGAATATTTCCCTCTGTTGATGTTTGGACGTCTCCCGTTTGACATTTTCCTGAAGCGAGCGGCGCCGAGTCACGTGACTTTCATGGGGTCTTGCCATTTAGGAGTTTGAATATGTGTGTGTGTGTGTGTGCGTGTGTGTGTGTTGTTGTTGTGTGTGCTTGAGTTCACATTAATGAGATGTAGAGTAGAAACGTTGGCAGGACGGACACACACACAGTCACAGAGATGTGCTGGAGGAGTGGAGCTGATCGCCAGCTGCTGCTCTTCGGACCTGCGGAGCCCTGAGAGTCTATTGACTCCTGAGCTAACAGAGCCTGGGGGGGGGGGGGGGGGGGGGGGGGGGGACAAACATAGCATTAGTGAGGAGAGATTCATTCAGTGAAATTGATCTCATTGATTCTTCCTGCAGTTATTTTTATCAAAGTTTTCTTTGATAAAAAATGCATCTAAACATTCACAAGTAGAACGTCTGAGTCAGTGTCTCTGAACTGTCTCTGGATCTGTTCCAGGCCTTTTGTGTGATGAGTTAATTCAGTAGCCGGATGTAAACTCCACTCTCTCAATAAAACTCTAATTATTATTATGACACAGAAAGTCTGTTGCTTGTTGACATGATGACGGACCTGTTCGCCACCCGAACATCAACATCCACCACATGATTGCAGGGAAATCAACTTTGCAGCCGCCCCCTCATGAATTTGTGTAATTTCTGCTTCAGTAATGAGATTTTACAGAGTGAGAACACAGAAGTGTGAAATCAGAGCCGCTCACCTCTTCACACTCGTACTCATCAGAGGGGACGCACTTCTGACCTCCGTCCTGTGAAACAAGGTGGCGAGAACGCATCAGAAACAATCACGTTCAGCTCATTCACTTTGCTAAAGAAGAGTTTCTGTTGCTCTTCTGTTGTTAATCACAGGGAATTGTTCTCAACAAGCTGCCACTCAGAAACTGTGACTGACCGACCATCTGCTCTTTCCCCGCCGGCGTTCTGCTTCAGACGCCGTCAGTCACGACCAGACACATGATTTTTCGGTCTCTCTTTTTAGCTCTTTACTGACAGTGATAATTACTGGCTGCTTAACAAATGATTCCATCTGTTATCTACATCTTCAGACTTGTATCCTCGTATAGAACACATTTCAGCAGAGTATAAATCTGAGTCAATAAAAACACAAAGATTCTGACTTTTCTCTGAGACTTTAAAGAATCAAGATATTCTCCGACTCTCTCCCGCCCTCCTCACTCGTCCCTCGGTGGGTGGAATGTTTGAATTGATTTAAATTGAAACCACAGATGTCGTGTGTGTGAGAGTGTCGTCTCCATAGAGTAGCTGCCGGTGGAGAACGTGAACCAGAAGATGGTAGGTCCCTAACATCTGCTGGTGGTCAGTGAGTTATCATCCAACTAGAGCTGAAGAGCTTCAAACATACAAGAGCTCTTCACCATCTCGTCCTTTGTTTTTAAATCTCTGTGTTTGGTCTGAACATCGTAACGAGTCGAGCTTCGTCCTGTTAACAAATACACAGAGTGTGAACCTGCTCTGTGTTCCTGCTGTGAAGGCGTCGATTCTCCCTCTTTGAGTTCTGGATGGAAATTAAACTGAATCAAACTAAGAAAATATTCTTTGACTGTCGGCTCTTGCGACTCCTGAGGAAGTGGCAGCTTCACGTTCCAGATGATCTCAGTAACTATGGAAACGTGCTTTGTTCAAAACTGCATCGATGAAGCCTCCGCACTAATCCACAGAAGCTTCTGGCTTCTTCTGCAGCCGAGACTCATGGGTATTATAGTACGTCGAGATGTGCCTAAAGAAAAACTCTGATTTCCCAGAAGTGACGTGTAAATAGTTGAAGGCGTTGGTCAGGACGTGAACCTGCGAGATGTTTCCAGCGGCGTCCTGTGACACGTTCAGGAGATCAGTCATGATAATGAGACTCCAGATAACAGACCTGTTGTTCCACGATGAGAATCAGTGAAGTCATTGAGATGCAGAGCAGCAACAGCAGCGTAAACAAAGATGCACACTTGTGCCTGCTCCAACACACACACACACACACACACACACACACACAGCATCATTTATCTGCGTCTTCCATCAGCCTCTTTGTCGGCGCCTCATTAGCATATCTCCTCCTGTTGCCTGGGTGGGAGAGCCAATCAGATCTTATCGCTCGACGAGGAGGAAGAAAACTCTTTTCAGTGATGGGGAAGTCGTGGCGCGCCGCCTGGAAACGCTTCATGTCGGATCATTGTCATTTCCCCCGAAATACATAAGTGCAAATCCACAAATATGCACGGGTGTGCACACACAGCAGGTTGTTATAGTGATGATTAAACCGTGCGCTGAATCATTATCATATTGACTGTTGCTGCGGTAACCTCCTCTGACACCTGACGCCTCTGCAGGTCTGATTCCTGTAAACCGGCTGCTCAGCAGAGCTCACACAGAAGTGATAGCTATATTCATGTGCTTTAGAAAGGTGATACCATTCAGAGTAAATTCTCAGCAGCAGCGTGCAGCTGGTAATACACAGCATCCAGAGGGACTCTGCTTTCACTCTGCGATCGTGTCTCTTCTTATCTGCTCCTCTCTCACTTCGTCTCTGACCTCGCCACAGTGGTTTCATATTTACTGGAAACGCTCGTCTGCACATTCCAGGTGTTTAGAGATGGATTTTTAAAAGTGCTGACGGACAGAGCTTTGCCACTTTGCTCCATGAACCAGACGGAGAGCTTTTGTCACTGGAGCTAAATCGAGAACATTTGTCACAATAAAACAGAATCATCCTGCTCGGGGGTTGTGAACTCACCAGCTGACGGCCACACAAAGACTCACCGGTCAATCTGTTTGTCTTCCACAGCAGCGACACTGATGTGAAGACAAACCCAGGATCCACCTTCACTCAGTGCTGCTGTAATAATGACGTCATCTGAGTTTTTAGAGATTCACGAACCTGCTACTAACGTTTTGAACTATTTCAGTTCTTAACTTCTCTCCGACTTAAATATTTTTTAAATAAGCAAAAGAAACAGATGAACCCACATCGACCAAAACCTCGACTGTAAATTGATGATAATTTGCTAATGAGCTCAGACGGACCAGACTAATTATAAATGATGCAGCGCTGCAGAGAGATGTGAGGTGAAAGGTCACGTTGTATTTCTGTGATGAAGATTATTGACGAGTGTCAGACGTCCTAAATGCTGTTTTCATTATTCTTCATCATTAACCTCATCATCAGTATGTACATATTTCCTGGTGTATAATAATGTGAGCACATAAACTGAGCGTTCAAAATGCAGCTGTTTAATAAAACTAGATCCAGTCACATTATATGTGGAAATGTTGAATAATCATCTGTTACATAATGGATAGAAACTCAGATTGGCCTTACACCTCTCCTCTCTGTATAATGGATGGTTTCCACAGTCCCAGGTTTCAGGCAGGAGGACGTTAATGTGTGTGAAGGTGAAGAAGAGCAAAGCTCGTGAACCTCCGACCGTCTGTTCGACTCTGTTTGTGACGTAGAAAAGACAAAAGCCTTGTTTTATCCACTCCTGTAACCGACGGGACGTGAAGATGGAAAGGTTCAAAGCTTTCAGCTGCGACGACAAACTGGTATTAAAGACGTTTCATGATTTAACCTGAAGAAACATCCAGAAAATAACAAGAGTCATGAAACTGAAACAAACCAAATGAAACACACTCGCCTGCAGGTTGGCGCAGGTGGAGAACATACACGCACTGTCCATGGGTTTGATTGCGTTGCCGTGTAGAGCAGGAGCAGGTTTGGAGATGATTGGCGGCTGGGCGGGGGGTAAGAAGGTGGATGTGGGCTCGGTCACGAGAAGAGTCCCTCCCTCTGATCCGTACCCAAACGACTGGATTGCGTTTTCTGTGATTATCAGAATAAGAGCTTCTATAAAGCTGCAGGCACGTCACACACAAATGGAGTCTCTGAAATCACCACAAACAAATCTGCTGAAGTATCGTTAAACAATTTACATAATGACTTTCTCCACATCATGGACATTTCTGTTGGATTTAAATGATTTAAACCAATAACCTGCAGCCTGGAGTTAAACTCTGACTTAACCTTATTGTTATCTGCCTCTTCTGTCTTCATATGTTTAATCCCCACGTGTTTGTGAGTCAGTAACACAACCACACACTCACTGAGGCAGGCGTTGTGTGTGAAGTCGCGGTGGAAGGCGTCACACTCTTGCTCCTGACTTCCTGTGCCCCTGCAGGTGCACCACAGGCTGAGCGTGATGTTGGACGGACTGCTGTCGCTGTAGTTCGGCGTCACGTCAGAGCCTGAGACAGAGCGAGACAGAGCGAGAGAGAGAGAGAGAGAGAGAGAGAGAGTGAGCGAGGAGGAGGAATAAGAATTAGGACGGAGATTAACCGAGAAGAAACGAGAAGAGGCATCTTCTGTTTTGCATATTGGGAATCAAATCAGAGAAAAAGTGAGTCACCTGAAACAAAACAGAAAAACAGCCTCAACTTATCTTTCAGTCAAATAAAAGATGGAACATTTTAAATGAAACACGAAACAAGAAGTTTGAACCTGTTTTCATCCAGCGTTCAGGTTTCTGCTCTACATAAAACCTCATTTACACACTTAGACATAACACTCCACAATAATGTTTCTGATGAAACGAGCAGACTGACCGATGAGGCCGACGTAGGACATGAGGCAGCCGTGGTAGTTGTCGTGAGGGCAGCTGGTGACGGTGTGAGGCGTCATCTGGCAGTTCATGTGGAAATCAGCGAGTCGAGACCTGCGACGGACAAACAAGACAAACTCTCTCAGCATCGTTTCACAAAGAAGCTTCACAGCCTCCTGATGTTTTATAGATTTAACAACTTGACTTTAACAATCTGTTAATTATCTGAGAAAATATTCAGCTGATTGACTGATGACAGATCATGTCATCGTCCAACTAGTCAAGTCGTCAACAAACTGGTAATTATTTGTAAGTTTAGTCTGCAGGAAATGAATGTCTATGTCTAGTTCCCAGAGTGTGTGTGTGTGTGTGTGTGTGTGTGTGTGTGTGTGTCACATTCGTACATATGTGAAAATGTTTGTTTTTCTTGTCTGTCGGCTGCAGAGGATGATTTAACTTGACATGACGGAGCATTGTGCATTTGACTTTCACAAAGAGGTCAGTGTGTGTGTGTGTGTGTGTGTGTGTGTGTGTGTGTGTGTGTGTAGGGGGGGTTGAACAGTAATCATGCCGTTGAAGTCGGCTCTGGACAAAAGACGGAGACAAAGACCATAATCCACAGCGACAAACGCACATTTTCCTCCAGTTGCTCTCTCACTTTGTGTTTCTCTACGTGACACACACACACACACACACACACACAGACACACACACTCAGTGACACCTTCACCGTTGGCGTGTCAGGGCAGATAACAGTGTGAGGCAGTGACTCAGACACGGTGGAGTTGTGTCCATGTTTTTCAGTTGTTGTTTGAACAGAGGTGTTTTCACGTGCCTGAGTTAAAGAGACAGAACTCGCCACGTCGGCGACCTGCAGCCTGTCCGCAGCAAGCCCCGCCTCTTTACTCCCATCACACACTTTACAGACGACTGCCAGTGAGACCATGACGCCATCTTCTCTGCTGCTGTGACAGTCAAAGCTCAGACTGATCCGTTCATCCTCACCTCAGAGAGGAAGACGAGTTGTTTCAGTCACTGGGAGTCCCCTGATTGTTTCCACGGAAACATGATGTAGGACGTCAACTTTTTAACCTTAACAGCAGATTGGACTTTGTGTTTGTATTAGGGGCAGTTTGTTGTAACTCTGGATTAACTCTGGATTAACTCTGGATTCACTCTGGTGTAGATGTTGGTGTGAAACCAGCTCCTATGAACTGGGAGCAGAGTTTGAACTAGTTGGAGAAGTTGATATAATATCTCACATCAGCGCTGATGGGAAATGAGACGAATCTTTGCTCTTTAATTGTGTGAGAACCGGTGACGAATGAAGGTCAGAGCGAGATGTCGGCAGAGCTGAGGAAGAGTCACAGATATCTGAGTGGTTCAATCCGCCGCCGCCTCACAAACCACGAGATCAAATCTTGCCCGAGCTTCTCATTTCCCCTCAGGGCTCGTTAGAGATTCATCCAAACTAATCACAGGCTGAGAAAGAGACTGAAGACGTTCTGTACTTTCTCTGACCCGACGCGTTTCCTCTGATTCCAGACGTTCAGAGCGAGCGGCCCCAAACCAAACACATTTCACTGAAGTTAACGCAGCCGAGTGAACGAGAGGACGATGGTAACGTGTGACTGACGGCAGCAGGTTCACTTAAAGGAGCATCACAGGGTTTTCTAGTGTTTGAGTCCAGTCGCTGCGTCTGAAGTTTTATTATCCTCCAGATGTGTCTGAAGTTTCCTGATACGCCCGAGGTCACGTGATCCATCTCTGTGGCGTGATTCGTTGCTCAGGGTTGTAATGTAATGTTCCTGTAATGTCAGTAGGGGGCAGAGTCACTGAACATGGAGCCGAGTCGTTCACGGCGACAGGAGAATTTCACTGGTCGGGAAAAATCTGTCTTATTGAAGAGTTTGTAGTTGTGTGTGTGTGTGTGTGTGTGTGTGTGTGTGTGTGTGTGTGTGTGTGTGTGTGTGTGGTGATGAGCTGCCTTGTTGTGTCTTGATGTTTTCTTTAATTAACAGTCCCTGAGTGGTTCTGCTCATTTGCATATTTAAATGTTATCATAGTTTATGAGTTGCCGCCATCAGGAGACGTCGCCCTCGGTTACACCTCCGCCTCCATTACTTTCTGCTCCGTCTCCTCGGGGGTTATCTTCCCTTATTTCCCCTCAAAGACTCATCTCTCGCTTCTGTAAACCAACCGGACACATTCAGACGAGTGCGGAGGAAATGAGATGAATACTTTTGTGTAAATCACACACACACACACACACACACACACACACACACACAGTCGCAGTAAGTGAGAGGGTGTGTTGCGTTGTCGTCGTCCTCTGTGACCTACAGAATAGAGGCAGCTATTTCCATCACGCCACCACCTCACCTCACTGACCGTGTAATGGAGCGATGCGGTGGCGAGATTGGCTTCCTCGTCTTAAAAACACCACTCAGCTGCTGGCGGCTCTGGAAAAGCAGTTTAGCTCAGCACGGCTCGGTGCGCGGGCGTGTGTGTTTGCATACATACACACTGTCATTAGTGCAGGGGGGGGGGGCTCGGTCTGATGGGGTCACGAGGAGCCTGACAAATCCTCACATCCGCCAGATGTATCCTGACGCCTCGATCAGAAGTTTGTGTCAGTTCACACAAATTGTCAACATTTGATTTAGGGTGAACGTCCACGACCGGCTCGGAACTCAGACTGTGAATAAAAACTAAAGATCGGATATCTTGGCTTTGAACGCTGCCATCTTGTGGTGATGATGTCAGAGTCTGTGCAGTGGTGATCGTGGAGCCGTGGTATCGAGGCCGCCGCCCAAACACGCTCACGACCAATCAGGAGTCAGTGTCAGCTGTCAATCATGACGTCTCCGTCTGTTTTTATATCACAAATAACTGATTAAACCATCAGAGAGATGAGAACGAGCTGAAGTGACAGAAACATCTTCGACAAACATTTACAGACACCCCCTTCACTTTGAGGAGCCGTAATGTCGTCCATAAAAGTTTCACACGTTCATGATTATTCCTCCTGTGACCTTTGATAACGGCACCGGACTGGAGAATTAGCGCCACCTGCTGTTCATCTCCATGAATCAGCTCCTGATATTTAGCAGATTTTCAACTGTTTTGCGTCTTATTATTAAAACACATCAGTGACGAAGTCTTTTTTAAGTCAAACTATACATCTGTGAAGTTTTGAAAGTGTTCCGTCTGCTGTCTGATGACAGCTGTAGAATAATGTTTGTGAAATCAAACGGTGAAGCTTGACGACTTGCGTCAGTGACAACGTGCAGTGAGCCGAGCGGCTGCAGGATCTTTAACAGGGAAAAACATTCGGAACACGTTTCTCCTTCAGCTCAAAACTTTACCAGTAAATCTCTCGTCCTTCAAACGGCTTCTACAGTCCAGACAGGAGACGCTTCACAGGGGAGGTTATTTAATCATGATTACCGGAGCATCGTCGTCTCTGTGATTTTAATAAAGTGCAGATCAGCTACTGCAGAAATTCTTCACTTTCTTTCATCTTCCTCGTCGTGTTTGAGTCCCAGTGAAATCAACCTCAGGTCATAATCGTCCTGTGTGGAGTCAGACCGTTGGTAATTATGAGGAGGAGCCGGAGTCTGCGTCAACCAACATGAAGGTCGTGAATGTTTTTGTTCTAAATTCATAAAACACGAGGGTCTAATAACTTCAGTCATCTTAGTTTATTCTCACATCGGGAGAATCACGACCTCGACACGACCCGCTGAGCTGAAACTGAGCCGACAGCACGGACGAGCCGCAGCTCCGGTGAACGAGTCGCAGCTCCGGTGAACGAGCCGCAGCTCCGGTGAACGAGCCGCAGCTCCGGTGAACCACCTCTGGACAGCGTTTGGATCCGAATTCTTATTATTCAGGTGAATAAAATGCAGCCGCAGCTGATCTAGTCCGGGACGTCTTCCTGGAACGAGGGGTAGACCCAGAACTCACTGGAGGGACTACATGTCCCATCAGGCCTGGGGAAACCTCAGGATCCACCAGGACGAGCTGGAGAACATGTGGACGTCTGGGACACACGACCTCTGTGACCAGAGCCCAGATCAGAAGAGGACGATGAACAGATGATTCATGTCCTTCACACTTTCTCACCAGTTTCTACTACTCTCAACTCAAAAAGTCTTAAATTCATCATAGTGAAACCTGCAGGAGGGCGGCACGGTGGTGCAGTGTCATAGTCACTGTCACTCACAAGAAGGTTCCTCGTTTGAATCCTGGTTTGGTCTGTGTGGAGTTTCTCTGGCTTCCTACGAAAGAAGGAGGGAAGGAAGGAAGGAAGGAAGGGAGGAAGGAAGGAAGGGAGGAAGGAAGGAAGGAAGGAAGGAGGCCTCTTGGAACCAGAGCCTCATTAGAGTCAAATTCAACGCACAGAAAAAGTAGAATTGATTTAGTCCGTTTGTATTTAAATAAAAACGTGAAGCTGTTTGTCTTCTTCAAACAAACGGATTCTCTTCTTTTGATTCTAATCTTTTATCCTGTTGTTGCGTTGGAGTTTAAATTTCTCCGGCTGCTCGCTGTAAATCAACCGTACGGGGGATTTGAAATGCAAATTGATTTTTAAGAGTCTTGGTCCGAAACCCGTTTCCAGCTCTCTGCAGGTTTCTCTTGTGGCAAAGTCCACATTTAATTATGCTTCCTATCAATCAAAGTGGTCCCCGAGCAGTCACTTCCTCCCATCATGCACAGCGGGAGACGAGCCGCCCTCCGAGGCCGTCGAGACCCAGAGGACCTGCGGGATTCCTGTGATTATGCGGCTCTCTGCTCGCCGTCTGAGGTTAATGGAGGCTGAAGCCAGAAGGACGAGTCTACTTTGCCTTTTACAGGCAATTAAACCTCGTTCATGCTCCGTGCAACTGAGGGAGGGACGACCTGCTGATTGGTCGGTGGGTTGGCGGGGGGCGGAGTCTGCAGCGCTGCTCCTCTGTGTTGAAGTTGTTGATTTATCTCTTTCCTTCTGTAAGTCACGCCCACTCTGAGCAGGAAACACAAAACAGTGTCGTACAACCAACACAACTCACACACCAGCGGCCAATCACAAACAAGGAGTGTGTGTGTGTGTGTGTGTGTGTGTGAGTCTCTATTCTCTCTCGCTGTAATTAGTGAAGATGTTCAGGCTTTAGAGAAAAGATTCACAACGGCTCGACCTCGACCGTGAAGCAGCAACAGAGTGAGGAAGTGAAACGATGTGAGTGAACGAGCAGAGAATCTTTACGTTTCTCTCGTCTCTCAAGCTTTTACTCGCGGATCGTTTCCCGTTTCGTGTCCTGACTGTTGGTGACCGGACTGTTTCCAGAGTTTGTCTGTTACGTCGTCTGTTTCCAGCTGTAGCCAATCACCGGCCAGCGATCTCAGGGTTCCACACAAACGCTGAGATACGAGCGTCAAACTTGTCCGTGTGTTGTTGTGGCTTCAGAGGTTTTCCTTTCTTTACGTCTTCACAGTTTCTGATCGTCTCTTCTGCATCTTCTGAACTTCCAATGTTCTTCATCCATCTCTGTTTTCAACAAGTATTTATCCAGAGAGAGTCACTCACTGCTGCACTCTGAGGGGAACCAGCGAGGTGGAGGGAGGGTGAGTGTGTGACACATTCACTTCCTCCTCTTCCAGCTCCTCTCACCATTAAAACCAGTCGTTCAAATATATAATTTTGACCCAAGTGTCTCTAGATTTCTGTCAAATTAAACCCTTGAGCCGCTGATTTCACTGATTAGTTCCCTCTCTCGCTGGATAATAATCAGTGAAACGAGCTGCGTCAAGCTGGAAAGCTTACTCAAACCCCCACACACACACACACACACACAGCGGGTCACCCTCACGTCTGATTGGCTGCCGAGAGCCTCGCTGCTCACCTGCAGAGAGCGTCTGAGCGGCAGGTGTGTCGCAGCTCCAGGCAGACGGGTCTGTGCCTCTCCTGGTGGGAGCAGGACGGGACGATGGTGCGGCGGCGGCGCTCGGCACACGCCTGGTCGGGGCAGGAGCAGAACAGCAGCGGGTAACTCAGCTCCCACGGTACCCGCTCGAAAAACTGCCGCAGAGCCTGAGACCAGACAAACATGAGCATCAGACTCTGACCTTCTATTTACATGTTCAAGAGACAGACTCTGATCGGATGTTCTCTGTAAGTCGTCATGGAGACAGAACAGCTCGAGCTCAGTGGCTGTTTTCAAAGTTATTTAAAGTTAGAACATTTAGCTCCACCCACCTTCTGACACCTTTTCCGGCTGCACGGCTCCTGATTGGCCAGGGAGGGCTGCGGAGGAGTGGCCTTGCTGCAGATGGAGTTGTAGGCAGATCGCAGACGTTTGCACGTCTCGTTGAGGTTGCACGCCTTCGCTGCGTCCAGGCAGGGGTTGCAGGGTTTCCCCGCTTCAGAGCAGGGGCTCATCTTCGACAAAGACGAATCTGAGAAGAAAAGAAAAGATTTAAAAGTTTCGAGTCGTGGACGGAGACTTCGTACTGTCGGTGTTTTAACAGGCGTCACAGCTGATGACAAAATAACTTTATTCAAACAGTGAGTACCAAACTTTTGTCAGAAAGTTTGTCTCAGGTTTCTGACAGTGTTGTCCTTGTAGTCTCCTCCACCCGTCAGAGAGTTTTATTCATATCTGTGGACTAACGTGTCCTAACATTCCTGAGCAAGATGTCTTAACTTTTAGGTTTGAGCTTCAACTGGATAAAAGTTTAAACGAATGAAACTGAACGCAGCGCCTCAAAGTGACGTCACATGAGGATCGAGAGTCTGAACAGACGATGTTTCAGTGAATCAACAACAAACCTCAGTAACAGAACTAAGATGTTTCAAGTTGTCTGACCCCCCCCCCCCCCACACACACACAGTGTCTCAGTGTGAACACACGCGTGTGGACACCGATGATCCAACACATTCAATTAAACACGTCTGATGGGAGCGACGTCTGTGACCTTTACTCTGAAAAGACCTTTAATTTTGTCACGGTGACATTTCACTGAGTTAAATCTGTTGGGGGTGGAGCCTGACTAACAGCTCGAGGACACACCCATCTACAGCAGCCACCTGCTCCCATTGGACGGTACTAGCTGTCAATCACACCGTGGTCTCCACCCCCCCTTCCACCCGGTGCTGTCGGGTCAGTTTGACTCGAAATGATCAGAATCACAAACGAACATCAGCCGTTTGAAGAAGACGTGAAACTAGAGACAAAAACTCCTGAGGACAAAGTTTACTGACTGGAGGACATCTTCAATTCTCATAGACAGTCTGTGGTCCTGAAGACAGACACTTCAGTCCACAGACAGAGACAGAGAGAGAGAGAGAGACAGAGAGAGAGAGAGAGAGAGAGAGAGAGAGAGAGAGAGAGACAGAGAGAGAGACAGAGAGAGAGAGAGAGACAGAGAGAGAGAGAGAGAGAGAGAGAGAGATAGAGAGCGGGGTGACAGAGAGGCCACCACTGTGAGCTGTCATCACCTCCATCTGTGATGTCACTTCTCATCACTTCTCGTGTGTGTGTGTGTGTGTGTGTGTGTGTGTGTGTGTCGTCTGCAGTATCAGTGGTTAGAGCTTCACACTATGTTGTTTCCCCTGCAGATAACCTTGAAGCTTCTTTTGACTGAACACACTTCTCTCTCTCTCTCTCTCTCTCTCTGTCTCTCTCTGTCTTTCTCTCTCTCTCTGTCTGTCTTTGTCTCTCTCTCTCTGTCTTTGTCTCTCTCTCTCTCTCTCTCTCTCTCTCTCTCTCTGTAGCAGTTTAGAAGATGAGAAACAAACTGTAGTGTTTTATTATCACTGACAAAGTCGGTTCTAATGAAACATGTTTTTCTGAAACTGCAGATGACGACTGGCAGTTCACCGGTGGCAGTCGTCTTCCTGTTTGAATGGAGAAAATGAATGAAGAGCAGGGTTTACGTTCTGTTCCATAGCCAGCCACTAGGGGGGCGATCAAGGTGTCATGTCGTCCATCTTTATTTTGTGTCAATGCGTCCAGCTCAGAGACGAGCGCTGGAAACTCGCCTCACTTCACACAATCGATAGACGTGAGGACGTGAGGAGCTGAGACCTCAGAGACCGAAGACATTCACTGAACCGACTGAGCTGCAGATCCAAGACGTCCAATCAAGGCCCACTGGTCGTTTCACCTCTTCACCCACGAGTCTTCACCTCTGAAGAACGACCTTGACCTCCATCAACAAGAGTTTTCTCTTGTTTTCAATGGACCGGTGAAGAAAAGTTTCCTGAACACGTCATCAAATGTTCTGCACATCAAGTTCTGAGATTCCTTCACTGAGATTTCTGGACATATGCAGTAAATCCTCGCTCTCTCACTTCAAAGCTTCTCTGTTGGGACGTGGAGAATGAGAATGTTCCGCTCGTCCTGCAGGAACATGAGCCTGTTGTTACTTCATCTTTTCCTCTTGTCGGGAGTTTCCTCAGGTCTCAGCTGAAATACTCTCATCAGTTAAGAACAGACAGACGAGTGTAGTTCTGCTGCTGGTGCGAGTCTCCTTCATGAAATCATTCATATTTATTCTGAAGTTTAAACATGAAAAACACACTTTAGAGTTTTATCGTCTCAGTGTGAAGGAAAACGAGGAGCTGAAGTTTCTCTGCAGGTTGAAGTTAACGACTCTTCACACCTCGTTTGGTTCAGATCTTCAGTTTAGTCTGAACCAGATGAAACTATGGAACAAACATGAAGCTTCGGACTCGGAGAGGAAACCACCTCGACGTGTTTCCCTCCATCACAGAACCAGGACAGATGTGAAACCTTCAGGACTCAGGTCAGTGCACGTGGAAAGAATCCGAACTGAAGATGTGCACGTGTGTTGGAGGATTCGCCGGCCTCGTTCTGTCATTAGACTCAGTGTCAGTGTTTAACTCTCTCGACCTGAGGCGTCCTCACCCCTCGTCTTTAATTCTTAGCCTGGCTCGCTCCACCTCAGAGCAGAGGAGAAGAAGAAGAGGAGGAGGAAGAAGGAGAAGAAACAGTAATAGAGCCGCGTTTGAAAGAGAGCAGAGATATACATATATATATATATATAGAGAGAGAGAGAGAGAGAGAGAGAGAGAGCAAGTATCCGGGGCAGGAGAGCGGGCCAATTAGAGAGATGCCCTAGGTTGTCCTGTTATCTTTCTCATACACAACCTTAACAGGATACACACACACACAAAGCTCTGCCCAGGGCTGCACACACACACACACACACACACACACACACACACACACACACACACACACACACGTACATTCAGCACTATTGGCTGTACAAACCACTCACTCACATGATGTTTTATTAAAATGCTGTGCGCTCTCCATCACACGCTTATACACACACACACACACACACACACACGATGAGACGTGATCTAACAAGGTCAAAAGCAGAACTGGAGGGAGGAAGTGGGCGTGCGAGGGGGAGAAAGAGAGAGGGAAGGAGATGTGGGGGGGGGGGGGAGGCCACGTTGTGACAAGGAGATGAGATTATGAAAAGAACGAGGGAAGACGTGAAGAAGAACCGGAGGCAGTGGAGGAGGTGCAGACGCTCGCTCTGCTTGGAAACGCTGAAACATCCAGAAAGAACAGATCTGGAAAACATCTGGAGCCGACCTTGAACATCTCAAACGTTCCCTTTAGAAAACGAGATCTCATAGATACACTTCCAGACGCCAAAAGAATGGAATCTGTAATCTCATCTGATCCAGACACTAATCTGTAACATAATATAATATAATCCAGACACCAGTCTGTTCTAATCTGCTCTAATCTAATTCATTCTATTATAGCGACGTGTTCTCGCTCGACACAAAAACTAAGTCTCACAAACTGTGACTGTTTTCATCAATGTGTCCAAACAACCAAGGCTCATTTGTGTTTGTAGATTTTTTTGTGTTAACATTTGTTTTAACTCTTAAATCCTCAGAATCTAATGAGACACACCAGAACACACACTCACTGAATAAATCCAGAGCTGAAACTTTCAGTGAAGATGGAGCACTGGGCTAATCCTAATCCCAGAACTAATCCAATTCCTAATCCCAGTGCTAATCCTGATCTGGACCCGTATAGTTGAATAAATCAAGGTCTGACCCTCAGATTGAAGAAGACAACATGACACAGTTTGATCACAGTCTCAACGCTGACAGACGAAGAGGCTCGAAGGTGTGAACACGCCTCAGTCGTGTTTCTCCCGCTCGCAGCTGAACACTGTCGGTGATTAGTTGAGCGACGGACACTGAGACTAAGAGGAGCTGAGAGAGTGAGAGCTGCAGTGACTCAACTTGTGCTTCATGTTGTTGTTGTGTCTAAACGCTGCGTCGTCTCACGACACGAGACTGAGACCTGACGGTTCGTCCTCGCTGAGTCGCTCACACTCGTACCTGATATAACTGAGCCGTGGTTAGCGGTTCAAAGTGTCCTGAAGTTTCTCGTGGTTCAAAGATCTGGTGTCCCACAAGGCTCCATCCTTGGTCCTCTTCTCGTCACTGTTGACTCACTTCAACACTCGGCATCATCGGACCTTAAACCAGCCGCTTGATTAAAGTGAGTCTGATGTGTGAGAGTGAACGTGGAGAACGTTTCCTCCTTCACTCCCTGAAGAGTGAAGCTGAACCGGGATCAGTTCAAAACACTGAGAAGTTATTAACAACCAGAGTTTGATGTTTTTCTAGTCGCCGCCACCTGATTGGTTGATTGTGTTGAAGAGAGTTTCTACAGCTCGAATTTTTATAAACATGGTGATGTCCTCTGATGTCCTCTGATGTCCTCTGATGTCCTCACACGGCATCAGGGCAAGAAATAGAAGACACCCCCCCCGTGGATAGATGATCTCTCTTCTTTCTGCTTCCATCATCTCTCATCTGCTTTTCCAAGCTCTTGTCTCACATTTCCTCTTCTCTTTTCTTGATTCTACTCATCTAACTCCTCCTCTCCTCTCCTCTCCTCTCCTCTCTCCTCCTCTCCTCCTCCTCTCTCCTCCTCTCCTCCTCCTCCTCCTCCTCTCCTCTCCTCTCCTCTCCTCTCCTCTCTCCTCTCTCCTCCTCCTCCTCCTCCTCTCCTCTCCTCTCCTCTCCTCTCCTCTCCTCTCCTCTCCTCTCCTCTCCTCTCTCCTCTCTCCTCTCTCCTCCTCCTCCTCCTCCTCCTCTCCTCCTCTCTTGGATGCAGATGTGCTGGAGCAGTAGAAAGATGGTGATTGATGTTTGGTGATGATGAAGGTCATCAGCAGTAAAGTGCTCGTGTGTGATTAAGAAGCAGGAAACAAACATCCCCACATTCAGAGCAGATTAATTCAGACAGAAAGACGTTAAATATTTCAGTGATATTTAAATGTCAACATTAAAGTTTCCCTGCTGAGTTTTTAACTACTCGTCACGGTGACAACGTTTTTTATAACTTTTCTTCTTTAGAGAATCTGAACCCAGAACCTCCTGGACACCAACAATAAATAACAATCACATATGTTAATGATCCTGTGACTGTAAATGAATCAGTGACTGAAATTACCAACAATGTGAAACCTTTGCTGAAACAATATTCAGATGTGTGAGAAATGTACGCGTGAAAGCTTTTTCACCCAGTTGACTCCGTGGCGCCCCCTAAAGTGCAGCCACTGCAGCACATTCATGTTTCTTTAGTAAAAGTTTTGCTGAAGTTTTCCTTCGACCTTATCACCAGGAAACAGGAAGTTACACTAATTTGACTACATTGTCCAATCTGCACACGACAACATGTTTAAAAACCCGACCATATTTTCATCCAACATAATCATAGCACCACCTACTGGCAACAGGATGCACATGTGACATTTAACTCCGTAAAGCTCTGAGTGAAACCTGCAGCCACACGGCAGCTCTGATTACAGTTCTTATTTGTTTATACACATCGTACACTTCATTATAAGTGAAATGTTTTCACTGCTACTTTTGAAAGCCACGAAAACACACACACACACACACACACACACATCACACAGTCAACACTCTGTCATGCAGAGCCTTTGCCTCCAATCAATTTGCGACACTCTTGTCTGAAACATACTTTAATGTTCCACTGCTCTTTCTTCTGCCACTGCTATTTAACACACTTCTGTATTATCCTCTTATCGCTCCCTCCAACACACACACACACACACACACACACACACACACACACACACACACACACAGGCTCATCCTTGCTTCTTCTTTATCTGCTTTGACCATTCTTAGACTTTGACTGTGGATCTTCACATCATGCTTCCAGATCACAGTCGACAGGTGATGTGAGAGCCACACTGACTGTGACACACACACACACACAGACACACACAGACACACACACACACACAGTCACACACACAGTCACACACACCTCCAGTCTTGCATATTGTATGTGTGGAGATTGATGTCATGTTTTCTGAAGGTGTTATAGGTCGGATATTGGAAATAATGGAAATGTTACACACCACCTGCACTGCCACACTCTGCTGGTGTGTGTGTGTGTGTGTGTGTGTGTGTGTGTGTGTGTGTGTGTGTGTGTGTGTGTGTGTGCGCTAGAGAGAAAGGGCTTTTGAAGTTGCATTGGTTGCAGCTCTCCTGCTTTGACCATGTTTTTACTTGTGTTGTGTTAATCTGACAGAGCAGAACCCAATTTACAGAGCTGCGAGTCTATTTCACAGCTGTTTGACCACACACACACAGACAGACACACACACACACACACACACACACACACACAGTGTAAATGACGATGTATTGCTTGGGGCTTCTGACATTTAAACACTCCTCAGAAACATGTGTGAAGCCGAGAGTCGGAGTGTGTGTGTTGTGCAGCAGGTCTACTGTGCTGTGACCAATCAGAGCGCTGCTGATGGAGTGACAGAGGATCAGACAAGTGAACGAGAGAAATGTAGAGAAACATGATGAGGTCCAGCCGCTCTATCATTTCAGTATTTCTGTGTGAGAGTGTTTCTCTAATAGAAAACTAAAAATCCAAGAGACCTGGACTGAAGTCCTGACGTGTTCCTGGCATGTTCCTCACGTGTTCCTGACATGTTCTGTATGTGAGAACGAATGTCCGAGTCAGAGTCTCTGGACATGTTCTGGATCTTCTCCTGCAGCTTCTAGTAAAACATCTGTAACATGTCAGAGTGAGTCCATGAGAGAAAACATCTGGAACCTTCTCAGTGGGCGTGTGGGCACGTAGAAGACGAAGACGTCCACTTGGAAAGACGAGGAGGTTCCAGATGTTCTGGTGATGAGGGTCGACGCCGGTGTGGACGAGCTGTAAACAACAACACTGATCTTTACACAGCAGAGTTCAGACGTCATGCCCCGCCTCCTGCTGCTCCACAGGTTCATGTCTGAAAACATCAGACTGGTTGAACGTCTTGTTTAATGGTTGTAAATGAGGAGAAGTGGGGACACAGTCCAACATTCTGTCAGGACGAGCGAGATGTGCAGTGTTTGACCGCTTTAAGCTAAAAATAGAGATCAGCAGGAACGATACTCGAGTGTTAGCGACACCTCAGCGGTTTTTGGAAGTTAGTGTGTAATCCTGGGATCTCTGACGGGTGATTAGCTACAGCTGCAGACGGACGACGGCTCGTTCTGGTCTCTAACGTAAAACAGAGAAGAGACGTTTATTGTCTCCGACCTTTAAAGATGAGAAACGTGTTGTGGATCAAACAAACCTAAAGAGGAAAAAAGGTTTTCATGAAGGTATCACTTCACACACACACACACACACACACACAGACACACACACACACACACACACACACACATGGCAGCATTACCTGAGATGATGGATGCGTGTCGGTTTTCCTCTGAGAAATGGATCGGCTCGTACGGAGACGTCTCGTAAAACTCTTCCCCTGAAATACACCAGAAAACACACATGTTCAGCTAGTGCACACACACACACACACACACACAATGCTAGGTACACACATGACGATACACCTCTCCTAAGACAGGAAACTAGAGTCACCGCCCTGTGACTGTTTGTCTCCACCTGCAGGTTCGGTGAAGTGTTGAAAGAATTCTCTCGAGTTGCTCTTGAGATAACGTGTTGACGAAGAGACGGACGACCTGAAAACATTTTCCCTCCGATAAACCGACACCAGATTCTCTTATTTCCTACGTTGTGAAGTTAAGTGAGCAGAGAATTGTCGTGTAAATGTTTTGTGCAGCTTTCAGCGCAATGACTCGCCATCTTTGAGTTTGGATCATTTTCACGCTGCGACTTGTCTTAATCTGATCCCAGGTCTGTGTGAGACCCGACCGTCGTCACGTCTCATGTTTCCTGAGCTTCACTTTCTCTGAGTGTCTGTTCCGCTGCCAGGAAACGTTGTTCGCTGTGTTCTCTAATTCATCAAGGACGAGAGACAAAAGCCTCCGAGAGCGACGACTGTAAATCACTGAGCACTGACAAATATTGAATCAGCTCAGTTTGTGTTTCTGATTCTGTCTCTGAGCTCAGATTCTCTTCTGTCTGTCTTCAAATCCTGGTTTCATCCGTCAATATTTTACAACACAAACTTGCCTTTTACAAATATCGTGTCGCTGCGAGATGACGGCAGATTTACATTTTTCAAGTTAGTGGTAAAAGAAGTTGTAAAGAAAACGTGTGTCAGGATGAACTGAAATAAGAATTAACACGTTATATTGAAGTTAATTAAAAACCTTCAGAAGAAGAAGAAGATGAAGATGAAACAGAATAATTACAGTCACAGAGAGAAGAAATGTTTTCAGACTAAACTCTTCACCTGAAGTTTTTGTTCCAGATCTGTGACGATCTGATGATTTTTATATTCTGACTGATCTTGAAGTTATTTTTCAGGTGAATCTTACAGATCGAACTTTCTCTGTTTGGATTTCAGCTTGAAATTATTCTTGAGTTCATAGATGATTTACTGTCAGGCAGAAAAACGCCGTTCAATAAAGGTTTTAATTATAAGTGTTTTATGACATTAACACTGATGCTGGATTTAATCAACATCGTCAAACGGTGGTTCTGGTTCTGAATAGGGTTTGATTTGATCCAGTAGATCCAGTAGATCCAGTAGATCCCACACACTGAGGAGCACAGGACATTAAAACACAGACAGCAGCAGCAGAGTATTGATTTGTCCTCAGAAATACAACGTCCTTGACACAGTCAGATATTCTGTGAGTTCAGTTCTAAAGAAGAACTTTGACAAAGGCCACTGGTACAAATTCAAGGATTTAATGAAAAACTGAATCATGAGAGAAACGTGTGCAGCGAAATGAAAACATCAGGAGCTGGTTAACAAAATAAAATCTGCTGTGAAACAGACGTCAGATGTTTGATTCGTCATATTCACGTGTGTCCAGTCAAACATGAGGCTTTGGAGGGAACTGTGCTTTTGATTGACATTCACAGCAGCCACTAGTGCTGAATGTGTGTGTGTGTGTGTGTGTGTGTGTGTCTTTGACATATTCCGTGTTGTGTTTACATCGTGATGAATCCGCCTGCAGCTGCTGAGATATCAGCTTATTGGTCGTTGACCTTGTGTTTGACCGACTCCTTCAAATGAAAACCTCCTGCATGTGTGGGAGGTTTTTAATGATCAGAAAATGATTTCCATCATATGAGGAATAATTAAATGAATGCATTTGTTCTATTATTACAGAAAAACTAACAGAGGGGATGTAAAGTGCTTGTTGTGAGGCCGAGGTCTAATTGTGTTCAGCTGCTGCTGCAACACAAATCCGACCATGACTCTGGAAGTGACTCCAGAAAAGCTAAATGTGGCCTTGATGCACGAGCTTAGCATCGACTCAGCAGCAGTTGATCAAAGAGCTTGTTTTCTTTTTACCTTTACCAGGAAATGGACGGAGGATTACGGTAGATTGCTCCCAGCGGCAGCGTTTCCCTCATCCTGCAGGTAAACACTCAGCAGACAGAAGCTTATTCACCCTGAGGCAGCGTGACATTTTCTCTGGCATCTCCAGGAACACTCTGTGCCGTGCCAAGCATCTCCAGACTTAACAGCTTCTGCTCATTTGGTGGTTTTGTTTTTAATCTTTGCACCGAGCGTCAAACTCCAGCTCTGATTCACTCCACTGCCGCTTCAACACGTGCCCTAAATTTCTCCGCAGTCGTTCGCCACCCGTGAGCTTTGGTGTGGCGGTTAGCAGCGACGCTCCCGCCCACTGCTCCACTGGCACAGCTCCTGCCTAAACTCACAGAGTTGAGATCATCGTATCCTGGGGAGCTTCAACTAATTTACTCTCGTGGAGCTGCATAATACTTCACGAGAGATAAACAACTGAGCAGCTGAGCCGAGGGAGGACGGCGACTGGAAACCTCCTCTTGTGCTGCATCAGAGGCAGCGGCTATAGATCGTGTGCAGTTACAGGAGAGAGAAGCGTGGATTTCTCTACAGGAAGGAGGTTTCAGAGTCGAGCTCTAAATAAAAGCCTGGATACAAGAACAGACGGTGTCTATTTCTGGCTGTTGGGTCCATAGATTGGTTCTGAGGGTGGATGAAAGAAATACTAAAAACAGGCATATGGCTCTGAGTCGACCATTTCTGCTGCATCAGGAGGAGAAGCTTTGACTTCCTGAAGCTGAGGAGAACAATCTGTGTCAGAGCAGGATGTAGTTTGTCCTCAAGTGGAGGAGGACGGACGTGGACTCTCAGGTTTGTTCTGTAACTACAGAAAACATCAGACCTCCTCCACAAGCATCAGGGGCGTCCTCTGTTCAATGTCTTGCCCAAGGACACTGTGAACTTTGGACGGATGGAGCCACAAGTTGAACCGATGATTGTCCCCAGAATCTAATGTCAGGAGGGTTCTGATCAGATGGACCCGCCTCAGCCGAGTCCTTTGAAATGAGTCTTAAGCTTTGGCTTCATTTTTACCGTGGAGCAGCCGCTCTGCTCTGAATATTGTAGAAACCAGATATTTGAGGTCACAACCATCTGAGCAGTGGTCGATCACTGAAAACAGCCTCTTCATGTGTTTGTGAGATAAATGTTCTGATGATTGTTCAGCCCGCTCTGATCAATCACGTGGTTTCCTCACTGAGGCGTTGGCATCGGAAACCAAGGAACAGAGACGCTGCGTCCTGAAAGAGACGCTGACGCAGAGTTTTTCTAATTTCTTCACAAAATGAAACCTGGGTGATTCATTCCTTTGTCTTTTGGTTTAATTTTTAAAGAACCTGATCCGTACATAATCATCACTGTGACTTCCAGCAGGAGGCAGATGTGACAACGTTTGTAGTCGTTTCAATTTTCTGCTCAACCGCACGTTTAATGATAACACACTGTTTCGACTGAAGGTTAATTATCACAGACATGTTCTTGAATTATGAGCCACCTTCAAAACATGAGCGTGTTTGTGTGTTTGTGTGTTTGTGTGTCTGTGTGTTTGTGTGTTTGTGTAAATACAGACGCAGTGTCAGATAGTGTGTTAGTGTTGAGGTAATCCAGCCTGAGGGGGAGAGAGTGCTGATGAAAAACAGGACAGATGTTTATGTATGAACAGGGATTTCACCTGCAGGCGTGAATACACACATTCAACACACACACTCAACACACACACATGCAACACATACATTCAACACACACACTTAACACACACTTAACACACACATTCAACACACACATTCAACATACACACTCTACACACACACATTTAACACACACCTGCACCGCTCAACAGGAAACATGAAGAATGTTCTGAATCAAACGTGTGTGTTTTCTGCTCGAGGCGTTTCTTTATTGAAGTTATCAACTTCTGCAGTTATTGACATCTGGAGACAATTATTGGATCCGAGTGGAGCCACTAAAAACGAAGCACGATCACAACATCACAACATCACAACAACTCATTGTGTCTGACAGACGTGAAGGAAAAGTGAAATCACTAAAACAACACTATGGAAATAATCCAAGTACAATCCACATTTAAATTCACTACATCCTGATTTTTATTTATCTGCACCAAATCACACACACTCATAAATATCAGTGGATTCAACGACTCTCTGGGAAAAACATGTTTACTGGAAATCTGTAGTTTTCGTGTCATCGTGGTGACAAACACACAAACGCAGCTTCAGCTGTGAAATCAACGTTTGTGCTGGAAGTAAAAAGGTCAAACTGAGAATGAGCCAGGAAACACTTTGCTGCACCGGGTCGTCAGCAGACGTTTTCAATCAGTGTCACGAAACAGTGGAACGACTCGACTTTAGTTGATTGGAAAGCTGCTCTCAGACTCAGCTGGTTAGAGGAACTGTGGCGTGCACGGCGTCCTGTGCATGAGTCAGAGCCGCATACGTGCACGTTGCCTGCCTGCATGTAGA
>NC_091110.1:20172500-20190000 GCF_024713975.1 Paralichthys olivaceus | reverse complement strand
TGTCCAGGAAACAGAGTCAGAGTCAGAAGATGTTTGAAGTGAAGCTGCAGCTCAGGTGGAAAAACTAGAGAGAATCCAGCCTCCGTGTTTTTATCAGAAGAGAAACTGCATTTATCTGAATATTGACCTCGTCTGTTCCACATCTGCCTGTTTTAAATGGTTTTCTCCTCATGTCTCTGTAAGAGCCTCAGACACACACACACACACACACACAGACACACACACACACACACGCACACACACACACTAACTCTTGATAGGGTAATGATTGCCGTTCTCAAGTGTGGTTTAATGGACCAGCAAACAACAAACATCACACCATGTGTCGGGCCCAGTCGCTCAGTGATGGATCTTTGTGGAACAATCAAAAATCGAATCTCCATATATCTGCTCAGATGTGCTCAACAGGCCGAGATGAAAAGAGTCCGACAGTGATTCATTGAACCTTTTACTGTTTCTGCCTCCGAACACTTTGCAGTCAAAAGTTTTTCTTCTTCAAACGGTTTAAAGACCGAGACGCTGGTTTAACCTGAGAGTCCGTCCTCCTTTAATGAGAGTCAGAAAACAATTGGAGGTTTGATCTTTCTCTCCCTCCTCTTCTGTCTGATCTCCTCCTCCTCCTCCTCCTCCTCTTCGTCGGCCTCACTTCGCCTCTTGCTCCGTCGACACTCTCATGTTTAATCAGCCTCTTGATTCTGCTGATTCATCTGCTGTCAACACGTAACTTCAACCTGATTAATATTTAGATATATCAGCAAAGGATAAATGATAGAAGTTTCATTAATCACATCGATGAAGTCAGTTTGACGTTTGAAGCAAAGGCACATGTCATGTTTCTGCCTCGAGGGCTTGTCTCGATCACAACAATGAAAAATAGACACATTCTAGTGACGTTGTGAAGGAGCGTGGAATCATGGGAGTGGCTGTTTGACGAGTTCCAAAGTTCGGTTTATTTGTAAAAAACCAAATCATAGTGCAGGACAAGGTTTGAAGATTGTCGGAGAAATGGAAGAAGAGAAGCGAAGACTAGATGAAACCAGAGAAGAGTGAAGTCAGACTGAGTCAAAGGGACGTGGACAGATGTGGACCTGTTATTTGTCTGGAGTCTCTGGGTGATTAACTTCTGGAGCTGCAGAGGACGGTAAAAACTTTATGGATGTTTTAATGAGCCAGTGTGTTTTTGTGCTGTGAAGCAAAAACCAACGGCACAAAACACGTTAAAGATTTTAATGTTGTGTTATTTTTAATACATTTTAGTATAAAGTTCTTATAGATGCTGTAAATACATCGTGTTTCAGAGATTCAATCACCTCCTGATTTATCAGTTTGTGAGGTTTCAGTTTCACCTCGTTCTCCTGAATGTGAAACAGGAAACATCGGTCCGTCCTCTGCTCTCAGGTTGTTGGACAGTGTTTGAAATGTGATGAAGACTCCAGACACAGACAGACACGAGGCTTTTCTGTTTCATATTTCCTGGTTGAGCTTCTCTTTAGCACTGACCCTCACTTTGTTCCTTTTTCCAAACTCTGCTCGAGCGGATCCTTGAACTTGGACAAAGGAAAACTTGACTAATTCCAGTCTCACCTGCTCCTTCTGTCTGGATCCTGTTTTAAGTTTTTCAAACCAAAAGCCAACAACTCCTCCCCCGCCTCGTTAAATATTCATGTGTGAGTGAGACGAGGAGGAGGCGCTGCAGAGGGAAGAAGCTTTTGTTAATTGTCACATGAAAGAAGAGAAGAGCTGGAAATGAAACGTGCAGGAGTTTCTGTCACACACGCTGGATATAACATTGTGTGATGTCATTAAACATGCAGCACGTGGACTGTGGCCTGAGACAGAAAGCGTCTTTGTGATCGGCCCGACGAACTGAACATCTCTGTTCACACACGTCGTGTTCACATCTTTCATTTGATGTTAAGATCCCAGACTCAAGGTCTCACTCAAACTCTCTCACCCTTGAAATGCTGCCCACTGAGGTTGTTTTGTTCTGTGTTGGTTCTCTGCTGCTGCTGCTGCTGGTGTCGTCTGTCACTCTTTATGCTGCTCAAGGTTTCGGACAGAAATGAACTCGTCCAATCAGATTTCTTACAGGACGCTGACTGTCTGATCCTCAGGTCTTTTAATTCTACTGAGACAACGTGTGGTTTGTTTTTAGAGTCTGATGGATTCATTACATTTTCAGCTGCTTCCTAATTCAGGGGATTGATTTATTGCATCACAGCAGCAGGACTCGACTGTCCCATTCAACCGTGCATTAAACAATGTGTCCTTCCATTCCTGAGCAACAGAGGCTCCGACAGGTGGATCCTCCCCAACAGAAAGAGCTCTGCTGATGAGACCGATCTGAAAAGAGTTAATGGCGTCAAGCGATGGGACCAAACTGTCCGAAGACAGTTATCTGTCTTCTGTGCCTCAGACTGTCTCACTTCAGTTTCAGTGTAGTGTCCTCTGAAGGACGCCGCCTGACTTCTGCTGCTACTCTCAGGAATTATTGCCTTAACGTGCAGATACATTTTCAGAGGAAGCTGCAAACTCTGTGTGACACCTTCACAATAAACCTGTTAGAACTCAGTGGATAATAATGTCAAAGTTCACTGAAGCTGCTGGTCCACTGTTAGTTTTTCAGTGAATTTGTCGCCTTGTGTGTGTGTGTGTGTGTGTGTGTGTGTGTGTGTGTGTGTGGTTCTGCTGGCATTACAGAGATGTCCTTAGTGGAACTGAGAACAAAGACAGAGGCTCTTAATGAGCTCTGCCACTGCTGAGACCCAAACTAGGCCAACACTGTGTGTCTGTGTGTGTGTGTGTGTGTGTGTGTGTGTGTGTGTGTGGACAGACAGTCCCTGCTGTGACAGAACGTCTCATTTGTTCATTTAAATGTCTCACAGCACATCATCGTGACGACAACACAAACAGCTGCTTCAGAATTTCCTCTGCTGGTTTAACTTCGTCCACTTGTTACGATGTCAGACTCAGTTTAAAAGAAAAGGGATTTAACCTGGCAACTACATAACCCACAATGCACCTGCCATGTAAGGTGCGTGATTCTCATCTCTGGGGACGATAATCACTCGTCGCTGCAGAGACGCTGACGACTTCACACATGTTCACACCTGGAAACACGACCAGGAGGACAATCGCAGAGTTATTGCTTTTAGACGAAGGTAATAACTGGAGATTTTTATCGTCTCTCATGTGGACTGTGGCAGCAGGACACTTGGAGACAGAGACACCCCCGCTGGCCTCATTTTAAAACCTGACATTAAAGTTTTCATTATCTGCTCAGATTATTTAAGCGTGTGTGAGCCTGAGGCCTGGTCTTAAATACTGCAGAGACAGCAACATAAATAAAGGATGAACTATTGTAAAATAGACTCGAGCAGTGACGTCGCCTGAGGACATTTATCAGACTTCACACGACTCTTCTCACATATTAAATCCTGCAGAACTCCCAACTCCTGTTTCTATTTGAGTGGTTTCTCTTGTGTTAGTTCTCAACCTGAGTTTGGAACGAGCTGTTTGATCTGCAGCGATTGAGCCGCAGCAAAGACCCTGAAGCAAAGAGCTGCTGCTGGACTTTGTCTCCGTCGTCCATGTGTCCCCGCACATTATCACAAAGACAGAAATATTAGAGACCACTTTAGTTCTCCTGAGTTTTAAATCCAAATCTACTCGGCTCTAACCATCGTCGTTCACCGAAGAGTTTAACCCAGTTTACCGAGTGACAGTCGCAGGTCACGACCCCTCACCTCTGAAAACTGTCAGCCAATCAGAGGAGAGGCTCAGACCGACAGAGACAAACATGACAGAGAATTTAAAACTGAGATGATTTCTGCTTGTTTAAAGCACAAATACATCAAACTAGAGCTCAGACGTCAACAATCACAGTCTCTTAAATCAGACAAGCTGCAGCACATCACGCTCACTCGGACATCAGTCCTCCGACTGTCACGTTCCATCAAATCTGAACCATCGGAAATCTGTGAAAATGTTGAAAAAACGAAAGTGACCAGAAGTTCCTGGTTCTGTCCTGACTCCGCCCCTTCACCAAGTTTAAATTTAAGTTCAGTAGTTTTTGTGACAAACAAACTCATCGACGTGTGAGTTTCTTCAGGACGAATCAACAGGCGCTCGCTCTCTTACCCTCGGTCAGGCCCATGTGGATGCTCCAGTAGTTCTGCAGACACTGCAGCTCTTTCTTCATGCCTCTCTTGCAGCGGCAGTCGTACAGCGGCGAGTCCTGCAGCACCTCCAGCGCCCCCTGGCACTCCTTGGAGGCCAACATGGCGCTGCGCTCCTTGTCCCCGCCGGACAGGCACTGGCGCATGATCCGGTAGCGTGAGCTGCACTGGCTGTTCTGGTTGCACAGTTCTGAGGCTCGGACACAGTCCAGAGGTTCCCTCCAGCCGGGGGGGCCGAGCTCTGACTCACACACACACACATCTGCAGGAGAGAGAGAACGACAGAGGGATGGAAGTGATCATAGACCAGATTTGTCACTTTGGTTCAGTCCTCGTGCTGGATGAAGGTTTTTCCCCTGAACTGTGACACAGCTTCAGTTTTTAGAAGATCTCTAATGGGTCAGTTAACAGCATCGAACTCACGGTTCAGAGAGTGGAGCTGCTCCTGTGTGGGGTCTGATGACAGATGGTTCTGATGATGATGATACTCACAGCGGTTCTCTCACTACAGAACCTGTTCTCTCTGTGGAACGTGTTAACGACCACAAACAGATTGATCTTTTACTTCTGTTCCTCTGTGAAGCTATAACATCTGTTTTTCTGTCCAGAGATGACTCACATGAAAATATCAGGAAGTTCCTGTGGCTCTTTAGGCCTTAATGTCCGAACCTGAGAGAACCTGAGAGAACCTGAGAGTCGGAGTTCTGCCTGGACCTCTCCTCTCTTCCTTGTTTAATGCAGTGATTGTGACAGTTTGTCTTAGGTCGGAGTTTCAGGGTCGAGGTCTGAACCTCGACTGCTGACGTCAGCTCTGAAGCAGCAGCTTCATGTTCACCCTGCTTCTTTTGTTTGGTTAAATCAAGGCTTTTCACAATAAGAGCTGCTTCTTTTGTTTGGTTAAATCAAGGCTTTTCACAATAAGAGCTGCTTCTTTTTCTTTGGTTAAATCAAGGCTTTTCACAATAAGAGCTGCTTCTTTTGTTTGGTTAAATCAAGGCTTTTCACAATAAGAGCTGCTTCTTTTTCTTTGGTTAAATCAAGGCTTTTCACAATAAAAGCTGCTTCTTTTTCTTTGGTTAAAGCAAGGCTTTTCACAATAAGAGCTGCTTCTTTTTCTTTGGTTAAATCAAGGCTTTTCACAATAAGAGCTGCTTCTCTGAGGCTCCTGCAGGAACTGATTTCAGGACCGAGGACAGCTCCACAGCTCAAACAAAGTACTCTATTACTTTGCTTCAGTTACTGTGGGTACAAGTACTGCACTCAGTAAATCATCAACATGTGATGTACCGAGTACAAGTACTGCACTCTGTAAATCATCAACATACTGAGTACAAGTACTGCACTCAGTAAATCATCAACATGTGATGTACTGAGTACAAGTACTGCACTCTGTAAATCATCAACATGTGATGTACCGAGTACAAGTACTGCACTCTGTAAATCATCAACATGTGATGTACCGAGTACAAGTACTGCACTCAGTAAATCATCAACATGTGATGTACCGAGTACAAGTACTGCACTCAGTAAATCATCAACATGTGATGTACCGAGTACAAGTACTGCACTCAGTAAATCATCAACATGTGATGTACCGAGTACAAGTACTGCACTCAGTAAATCATCAACATGTGATGTACCGAGTACAAGTACTGCACTCAGTAAATCATCAACATGTGATGTACCGAGTACAAGTACTGCACTCAGTAAATCATCAACATGTGATGTACCAAGTACAAGTACTGCACTCAGTAAATCATCAACATGTGATGTACAAGTACTCACTGAACCAGAGTAAAACATGTTACGTCTTCAGTTAAAAACTAAATTCAACATTAATTATTGAGTAATGTAACTAAACATGTGTGTGTGTGTGTGTTTGTGTTTATGTGTGTGTGTGTTTGTGTTTATGTGTGTGTGTGTGTGTGTGTGTGTGTGTGTGTTTGTGTTTATGTGTGTTTGTGTGTGTGTGTGTGTGTGTGTGTTTGTGTTTATGTGTGTGTGTGTTTGTGTTTATGTGTGTGTGTGTGTGTGTTTGTGTTTATGTGTGTGTGTGTGTTTGTGTGTGCGTGTGTGTATGGTGTGCGTGTGTGCGCGCGCGTGTGTATGGTGTGTGTCTGTGTGTGTGTGTGTCGGTATGGTGTGTGTGTGTGTGTGTGTGTGTGTGTGTGTGTGTGTGTCGGTATGGTGTGTGTGTGTGTGTGTGTGTGTCGGTATGGTGTGTGTGTGTGTGTGTGTGTCGGTATGGTGTGTGTGTGTGTGTGTGTGTGTGTGTGTGTGTGTGTGTGTGTGTGGACTCACCTAACACAAACACCACAGTGATGATATTGATCAGGATCATTTCGGTTCCGGTTTGATTCTCTCGGTTCTGAACACAGGGTCTCTCTCTCTCTCTCTCTCTCTCTCTCTCTCTCTCTCTCTCTCTCTCTGTCACGCACGCCCTCCGGATCACCCTGCTCTCTCCCGGTGTCTCTCGCTCACTCTCTCTCTCCCGGTGAAGCTGCCGCCGACAGACCGGAGTGAGGAAACATCTTAACGGGGACCGGACCCCCGCTCACCGTTAAGATCCACATGTTCCGACCGGAGGGTCCTCGGTTGGTCCGGTGAGCTCGGTCCATGAGCGGAGAAGTGTGCACGTCCAAACCTGCGGGTGCTGCCTCCCGCCCCGCGCGCCCACGTTACTCCAACTTTCCCCGGTGGTCGGTGTGAGACGGTGCGTCCCCCCCGGTGCACGCTCAGACACGGGGGACGTCACACCGCGTCGCTCCCGTCTACTCGCTCACATTAACGTGAGCGCAATCTACGGTAATGATGTGCGTGTGCGTGTGCGCCAGTTAAACCAATTCACTCCGCAGTTGTCCGATGCGTAATGGCACGCGCGTCTCCCGGTGATTCTGCTCCTAATCCACTCCAGCTGCCGCGTGCGTCCGCTCGAGTCTCCTCCAGAAAACCACTGAGCAAATCCTCGAAGAAGCCCCCCCCCCCTACACTCACACGCACACACACACGCACGCACGTAGACAGATACACGCTGAAGGCGCACGCACTCTTATCACACTCACTCTCTCACCTTCCTCTCACCAGGTGTCTTGTGAGCACGCTCACGCACGGACTGATGACCTGGGGTGATGCAGGCAGCGACCACACGCACGCACACACTCACGCACGCACACGCACACACACACACACACACACACACACACTTAGAGCTCCTGCCCTGAATGTGAAGATTGAAATGTTAAAGTCTCAGAAGCTGCAGGTGAAACTTTGATGAATCAGGTGAAATAGAGACAGAAACATTAAAGATTTTCTGCCACTAGGGGTCGCTCTCTCTCTCTCTCTCTCTGTCTCTCTCTCTCTCCTTCTCTCTCTCTCTCTCTATCAGAACCATAACAAATGTTGATGCTTCAGGAGCTGAACATTGTTTCCTCCTTCATTTACTTAACGTCTCATGTCCCGTCTGCTAACATGGAGACGACAGGGTTTATGAGCTATACTGCAGCCATCCACCAGGGGGTGATACAGAAACTTTGTCTTCACTTTCGAGCAGCTTCCATGTTTATTTGTGTTTGGTCTGAACAGTAACTGAGGTCGGTGAGTGAAGCAGCTTCCTGTTAAACTTTCGCTCAGCTCGTTTCTCTGAAGCTTCTAACCTGTGACTATATAAAATATGATCTTTATTAAGATGTTAAATCACCTGAAACAAAGAACCAACGTGTTCTTGATACGAATTTAAATCTTCCTCAGGAGCTGCTCCTGAGCTGCGAGTGACGGTGCCGTGGGTTCGATGCCTGGCTCATTCACACACACGCGGTTTAATAAAACATTATTAGTATAAGTTTCAAACAATTATCACCGAGCTGCTGCATCATGATTAGCTGACTGGATCCAGGCGTTCCTAATAAAGTGCTCAGTGTGTTCTAGATAAAGATAAAACATGTGTCGGCTCATCGTGGTGAGAATCATTTGATCTGTGCTGTTTAACCCGTGTGTCTGATTCCTCCTCTGGTGTGACTGTGGCTGCGATGATTCATTTCACTCTGCTCCTCTAATTGTCCCCTGCTCATGTCGTCCGTCCGCTCTATCACCGGCGTCTCCTCTGACTTCACCTCATTAATCAGTGTTAATTATAATTGCCTTTTTTCCACTGGTGCTCCTAATTGAATTAGTGCTGGAGACCAAGGTGAGGTCGTCGCGTTGGGAACTTCAGGTTCGTGCTGCGGTGGAGAAACGGGGGAGGATGTTAGTCAGAGGGAGATGAACGAGTGGAGAGGGTGGAACAGCCAGAGAGGATGATGGGAGGGAGAATCCTGACAGAATAATCCTGGAGCTGTTCATCCTGTTGAAAAAGTCATTTCCCAGCAGAGTGCCGCTGGTTCACGCTGTGTCACACTTAAAACGTCCCCCTCTTTTTAAACCTCATCACGTTCGGTTCCTGCTGGTGTGAATTTCAGCCACAGATCAGATTCGATTCCGATGTTTCTGATAAAATTCAACCATTTTCAGTCTCTCTGTTAAAAAGGCCCCGAGAAGGCTCGGAGTAATCCACGTACACAAAGATGCAGTACCCACATGATGGCTCGGGGCAGTAGCGAGTCCTTTACAGGGTCAGAGGTCACGTGATCAGCGGCAGAAACGTCGTGTTTGATTACGAGGTTTGAACATTAGTCAAATTTCGATCCCCTCGAGTTTGAACATCTTTGTTTGTGTTTCATCAGACTGAGTCAAAGATTGAAGACGTGTTCTACGACCGCTAGTTCTGTGGTCGGACCTCAGGAGTACGTGTGTGAGCTGAAGTCACTTCCTGTCTCCAGGTCTCACTCAGGTGATTCAGAATCTTTGATGTGAGCCGAAGACGACGCTCGGTGACTTCATCAAACCGGAGCTTTGTTGGAACGTGTTTCCAGCTGGAGGATGAACTGTTGCCTCTTCTTTAATCAGCCCGAGGCTTTTCTCTGCCGCCGCTCCGACTCCACGTCGTCTTATTACCGCAGTGTTTCAGCTGACTAACCTGGAGGCAGCGTGTTTCCACGTCCTCCGTGTCTCATCAGGTTCATTCATGCAGACCTGTATCACATGTGGGAGCCGTGAAATAAAAGACGAGTCGCTGCAGAGGAAACGCTGACCTCTTTTTTAATGGAGATGTCGTTTCCAGTTCCACGCAGCTGTGTTCATTTAATAAAGATGTAATTACACGTGGACGGGGGGGGGGGGGATTCTCCACAGGTTTGATATCCACTCACGTCCCGTCACACACGATGAATCAAATCTTCTTTGAATTAAATCTGAAATTAAATCTGACATCAAGTTAAATCAAATTCAAATCCTCAGTTTCTGCTACTTTTGATCGAAGCTCTGAAGTTTGATTCTGTTACATCATCTTTTCACTGTGTCCACGTCGTTGCAGAACTGCATTCTGGGTCATTTTATTTCTTTCTGTAACACTGATGGACGTTGAATCAAACTTTCAGAGAAGTGAGATCTGGTTGAATTGTTGGGGGAGTGAACTTGTGATGATCTCGTTCCTGGTGTTTATGTTTCCACAGAATCACTGTGACTGTTTGAACGTCCCGAAAATAAAACTGAACAAACTGATGATAACATCTGGATGATTTCAGACGGTCGGAGGTGAACGCTCCACTGTCCGCCTCTCGGAGAAAATGATTGATCTTATTAACGCCATCACGTCAATGTTAAATGGTCTCAGGCTTGTGTGTGTGTGTGTGTGTGTGTGTGTGTGTGTGTGTGTTGGGGGGGTCAGACTCTGGGTTACCTGGGGTCACCAGCTGTGATCGATGCTTCAGGCGGTTTGGAACCTCTGGTGATCACTGCTGTCGATGAGAATTGATTAACTCATCACAGACTGACCAGGAGCAAGAAACACACACACACACACACACACACACACACACACACAATCAGAAGAATCCCTCAGGATGAAGAAGAGGAGTCGTACACGTAGAGGACGAAGACGTCCACTTGGAAAGACGAGGAGATTCCAGATGTTTTGGTGATGACACTGATCTTTAGCGGTGTCGTTGTCGTCTCCTGACTGAAGACGATCATAGAATTTAAGTTGGTTCTCACAAGTTCTCGTTGCTTCGTGTGTTCTAACGTACTCAGTCGTTCTGGAGGACGAACGTCTGCTTCGTCTTCCCTGTTCTGTATTTCTCTGACCTTCAGTTTGTCTTCGTGTTGTTTCTGTGTCGTCACGTCAACCTGCTGCTGTTCCCCTCATGATTCTCTGTCTTGGTCACTTGCTGCTCCATGAGGAGGTGAATGCACAGGATTAATGAGCTCCAGTCTCTGCCTCTGTGTTTATTCTGCAGCTCGTTTGTCGTCGGCACATGATTTAACGAAGGTAAAGATGGTGGACGGTCGAGTGTGGCGTCGCTGTGTCCTCATCGTCTTTGTCCAGGAGCTGCGGGGACGTAATGAAGTGAACAGACTCGTTCACAGATAAACACACTGATGTTTTATTAAACATTCAGACCAGTTCACACGACAATGATTCAGTTTAAATCTGTCTGTGACGCGCTCCCTCATTGGAATGATTTGTTTTAAACCAGCAATGATTGATTTATTTACCGCAGAGGAAGTGACTGTGAGGGACGCAGGAAATGTCCAAGAAGAGACAGGAAGGATTCCAGACGAAGGAACAGATGATGCTGCTGCACCGTCCTGCGATCAGAGGCCAGTCGGAGCGTGAGGGGTTCAAACAATCTGCCGTGATGCACCTCCTCCTCTGCATCGTCTCAGTAACGGGCGTCACCAGCACAACTCGCAGGTTCTTATTTTATAACTTCCGGCTCTGAGGACGTTAAACTGAAGGAAACAACAAAGAAGACGTGAATTAACATTTAAACAACTTTTGTGGGAAGATGAATTTTCCTCCGTCTGCTTCCTGTTTTAAAATGTTTTCACAGGAACGCTGGAGCGAAGCAGCATCAGTGGAAAGGCGTCAGGCTGCAAAGCTTCGAGCTGTAACTTCCTCTCCGTCCGTTTCATTTCATTTCAGCTCTCCTCCGCAGGGACGCTCAGATAACAGTAATTAGGTTTTCTCTCTTTTAACTTTTCAACACCACTCTTGTGTTCCTACGGCTTTTATTCAGAGTGAGACCTCTGTCCATCGACCTGTCTCTGCCTCCCCCATCCTCCCCCATCCTCCCCCCTGTGACGAACCCCCCCAGTCAGCGGTTACTGATGTCAGTACATTTATTTATGCTGTCGTCCTGAGAGTGAACGTGAAAGACACTGTCAAAATAAAACAGGAAGTAATTTGTTTATTTGCAGACATTTTCAGAGGTATTAGACTCCCCCCTCCTCCTCCCCCTCCCCCTCCCCCTCCTCCTCCCCCTCCTCCTCCTCCTCACTCATCCCCCCCCATCACTCCTCCATCACTCCCCCATCACTCCCCCATCCTTACCCATCACTCGCTCTGCCTGTCTCTCTGGCTTCATTGTTTGTCTCTCTGCTCGTGCATCCATCATTTCCTCACATCCACATTCATTTTACCTTTTATCTCAGCCCCCCCCCACCCCACACACACACTCACACACACTCACACACACACTCACACACTCACACACACTCACACACACACACTCACACACTCACAGTCTGGTGGTAGTTATGGATACAGTCCAGTTTTTCAAAGTGTTTGTGAGACGCTGTGACGTCCATATAATCACAGTTGACAGAGAGGAGGTCGACAATGGAGCGAGTATAAGCGATGGATGCACTGAGGCTTAAAATACATCCGGCGACTCGGCCGAGAAGCCGATCACAACCCCGGAGCTCTCAGACTTTTATTTTGAAGTTTGATTCGGTTAAATCGCATTTGACGCCTCCGCAGGTCAAAGTCAGTGTCGTAACCTTCTTTCTTTTTTTATCAGGATCCTCATTAGCACGAGCATTAGCTTTGTACTGTTTCCTGTTCTAAACGTTAGAGATATGAGGACGGTGACCTCTGACCCCGACGGAGCTCGTTATGTAACCATGACACCACGTTTTACTTTCTCTCAAGACTCATTTATTCGGCCGTCACGTATGAAAGAGTTTTAAACAACGTAGCCGTGTAACGCTGGCATGGTCGTTCAACAACACATCCACTAGAGGGCAGCGCAGGGAGGCAGAGGTTCATCAACAACAACCATGGTGCAGGTCGAGGAAGTGTAAATGTTCGTCTCGGTTCTCAGAAGGTTCATCGTTGAAATGTCTTCGTGTCCTGTGGTCGTCTCACTGCCCCCCCCCCCCCCCCCCCCTCTGAGTCAAACATGTTTCTGAATAAAGACTCAATAATAAGAATAAAGAAACATTCTAGATTCTTTTCTTTTAGTCGAGCCGATGTTTTTAACGTTCACTCAGAGCTCGAGCTTTGTGTCGGTGCGAAACTGAATCGTTCAAGGTCGATCGATGATGTTGTGGATAAAGTGATTCTATGAAACCATCTGAAGCAGATTTATATGTGTGAGTTCGTCCTCAGACTCCAGAACATGAAGCTGCTTCTTTTCTGTTTCAATGTAAAAAGCAAATTATACGAAAGTAATTAAAATGATTTCCTTTCATCTGCAGGAAGGACGACGACGGCGTGTTCCTACGAGCGTCTGAGCGCCATGTAAGAGAAGTCACACACACACACACACACACACACACACACACACACACACACACACACACACACACACACACACACACACACAAACACACACACACACACACACACACAAAAGATTCTTTTTGTGAAAATTGGCTTCACAATGAGAAGCCGTCATGTCGTCCATCTTTATTTCCAGTCTGTGGTTTTAACTCAGGTTTGATCAGAACATTCAGACACAAACGACTTTGTTATTATTATGAAGAATATTGTCTCAAATTAATTTACTATTATTTGATCAACTGACAAACTGTTAAAACTCTGAAATATATTTATAACATATGTTGATAGAGATAAAATAATTCACCTCAACATCAGTTCAGTACAAACATCTGAATACCAAACAGAAGGAAATCAAACGTACGTCAAACCTTCATCACACACTCACACACACACAAACACACACACTCACACACACTCACACACACACACACTCCCCTGCTGTTATCATCGAGCTCTCTACACATCAAACCCAGAGCCTGGTGTCATCTCTACGCTCAGAACCAATCAGGACATCCCTCTGTGTTTTGCATCATGTGTTTCTGTGCACACACACACACACACACACACACACACACACACACACATTATTTAGTATGTGTGAGCCGTGTCAGTGAGTGTGTGCGGTCAGACACAAGCAGTGTGACCGAGCTGAAGCGACAGCGGCTGTCAGCCCACCAACCAAAGTTCTGAAGCGACCGTGGCTGAATACCAAACAGCGGCTCCTACTGTGTCTAAACGCCGGGGCGCGGGGGGGCCGTGACAGATGATGGCGGCACCGCTGCTCGAAACACTCAGATGCTAAACGTCGGCACAGGGAAGATAATCGCAGGCAGAAGGTGAAAGAGATTCGAGAGGCGGGAGGGGGCAGGGTGAAGAGCAGGGTAGAGGAGTGAGGGGGGGAAGGAGTCGAACTCTAACAGCTTCCCCGCAGGACGCCAGCCTGAGAGAGGCCGGCCCCCCGAGAACTCCTCACTGAGATTCACCGTCTCCTCCGACACGAGCCCCACCGCCCCCCGTCACGCGCACGTAACAACGTCAGAGCAAACACCGGGCGGATCTGTGACTGACGACTTCCACAGAAGTCGTTTCCTGCAGCGAGCGAGCCGAAGCTTTCGAAGAATTCTCTCTGATGAAATGGACAAAAATCTGATTTTGAGAAACAACAAGTTCACCGAAGACGCTGAGGCTTCATCCAAACGTTTCCATCTGAAACTGAACAGACCCGCCTGACGTCCACACGACTCCAGGGTCCGAACGCTGCCGCTGTCGTTTCAGTTTGAAAACTCTGGTTTGTGTTTCAGTCTGAACACAAACTGAGACTTTAGTAAACGGTGACGCCCTCGTTTCTTTAATCCATCATCCAATAAAAAAATCATCGCACACACACACACACCGAGTGTTCGGACCAGTAGGTGGCGATAACGTCTACATCAACAATCCGTTGAACAGGGAGTAGTGTGGACCGTAACCATAGCAACAGTGATGAGTTTTAAAACAGGGACGTCGTCTGGATTCAGCCTCTCGTCCACACTGACGCAGACATTTGGTGAAACACGAAGTAGAGATGATGGAGAACTCACAGTTTACACACGTCAGCTGTCACTTTGTGTGAACATGAGACGGAAACAACAACAACAACAACAACAACAACAAATAGAGCCGTTCCTCTACGTTAGATTTCCACCACCAGGTCCAATCACAAGTTAGCAGCTACATTTAGCTGCTTCGTACAAAATATCTCTGGACCGCAGCTTCTTATCTGAAGTCTGATCTATCGCCACCTGCTGGACTCGTCGGGATATTTTGTAGAACACGTGAACGGAGATTTAGTTTTTTAAAAAGGAGGAAAAATGTGTGTTTTAAAAAACCTCTGCAGTGAAGCTGAAGAAGTGTGTGTGTGTGTGTGTGTGTGTGTGTGTGTGTGTGTGTGTGTGTGTGTGTGTGTGTACTGTGCTGTGTGTTTGTATTTTCTGCATCCTTGCAGTTGTTCATGATTACAGTCTTTCACACACACATTTGTAAATCCTCCTGACAGCGTGGCGTGATAGCAGATGTCTTTGTTGGACGGATAAGTGGCTCCGTGTTCCCGGGTGGATTCTCTGCTGCCGGCGGTTTGTCAGCGCGGAGGAAGCAGAGATGGATGTCGTGTTTGTTTCTGCGGCGAGTTCATCGACGGCTCTGTCGATTAATTCACATTAACCAGGACGGATCAGATATTAGTCTGATCCCTACACTCTGCTCATTAGAGGCCTTCGGGCTGCTCACAGTCGACCTCGCTCTCGCTCAGCAGCTCTCTCTCTCTTCATCGTCCGTTAATGAGTCGCTCGCTCCGACATGTTTCTGCTCACGTTCTGTCAAAACTGAACTTCTCTCATTGTTTTAGATTTATACACGAACACAGCTGCACAGTAAGGACTTGTCACTTTTATTAAATTGAATATATTCTCACTGTGCTTTAACTTTTACTTTAAATTGATCTTTTACTCGTATCATATGTTTTATATCTTTTATATCTGGATACAGATTTAAAAATACCAATAACGTGTGAATTAATAAAAACACGTCTAATGTGTAAAGACCTTTATAATCGGAATAATCGGAATAACTCATCGAGCGCCGCAGATTCAACATGAACCTCAGGACTGGGTTTATTTACCTGAGCGTCTGTTAAATCACCATCATCTCTCTGACATTAAAAAAGTTATGTTTTGATGTAATAACCATTTAAACGATTTGACCTGAAGGCAGCAGAGTGTGTGATTGACTCAGCGGGTTTGAATCCTCGTCTGAAGTGTGTTTGCGTGTGTGAATGTCAGCTGCTGTCTGCCGCTCCGTCCACCTGACAAGGAAATGGCTGAAAATTGCCTCAGAGATTTGTTTTGGCTTTTGTTTTGATTACGGCACAAATTACATTCCTTTTAGGAAATGGCAGGAAGATGGCCGCCGGTGGAGCGAGCGCGGAGCAGGCGACCCCCATTTAAATCCCAGACATTTCAAACGCCACGTCTTTGTCTTTGCCGTAATGTCACCCACTTCCTGTGGACGCTCCGACAGAGATCCGATGATAACGTGTGAGGACGGAGCACAGCGTCAACACCTGGTTTGTCCTCGAACTGATGGAGAGGAAAATATAGTTGTTATTTTCCATCTCTAAGTTGTTCGAGCTGTTTATCTGCTCCGTCCAGCCACATGTTAACAAACACGTGTAAAGTTTTTCTTCAAGTCCGATTTAGAACTTTGTCTGTTTATTCACTCGAGTTTTATAAAATCATCAGACCTGCGTTCAATGTTTTGTTCTTACTTTATATTTTCAAACCTGCAGAGAGTCGTCATCGAGGAGACGTCGTGTTTCACTCGTCGTCACATTGAACACGAGTTTGTCAAAGAGTCAAAAGTGACTTTTTTTTATTAAATGTTGCTGCAGAGATGTTTCATTATCATCATTTCATTTATTTGAACCAGGTTCTAAATGTGATGCATTCAAACTTGAAAAGACAGAAAGCGACAGGTCCACGTCTCCGTCCTTCACGGCCTCGCTGCTCTGGGACGAGAGTTTCTTTAACAACGTCAGACTCCTGCAAACACGTCACTCTCGTATTTCTGTTCCTCTCGTTTCTCTCTGATGTGACAGACGCAGATTTACAGCCGAGATCTGAGTGGTTCCCTCACGCTCAGCGTCTGAGGCCGTATTGACAATGACTCCGGCTCCATCGATTCAGAGCAGCTTTGATCACCTTCCTGTGAACACAGCGAGCGTTCAGCCTTCGGCATCCAAACGTTCGCTTCAATAAAGAACTACAAGAAATATCCTCTCCAGAGTCTGAGACCCTTTCAAGTGTCTCTGTGAACGTGCACTTTGTGTTTGTCGTGTCGAGATCTCTGCGTGAGGAGCAAATTGGAAGCAGCACTTTACTTTCATCTCTCCACCTCCCTGCCGACTCAAGTTTAGACCCCACACACACACACACACGCACACACACACACACACACACACACACACACACACACACACACACACACACACACACACACAAACACGCACACACACACACACCAGGAATATCTTGTGTTCTGAGGACCTAAATCTGTCAGGGTTAGGGTGAGACTCCTCAAGTCCTCTGAAGTCATGAAGACACAAGTGTCTGTGTTTGTTTGTGTGTGTGTGTGTGTGTGTGTGTGTGTCTGTGTGTGTGTCTGTGTGTGTGTTTGTGCAGCAGAAGGCGTTCCTCAGTTGATAAAAGTGTTAACTGGAGGCGACACACAGAACAATGAATTCTCCGTCCTGACTGAGACTCAGCACAAATCAAAGAGGAAAACAAAGACGTTGACGACCTGGAGAATTTTTTATGGAATTTGACTCAGCAGCTTTTTTTTGCTCTGCGATGGTGAAGAAGTTCGTCCTGAGTGTCGTCTGCTGCAGGAGCTGAAATACACAAAACACCTGCACACAGAGGAGAAGTTCCTCCCTCACAGTCAGGAGGAGGAGGTTTTACAGATCAGGGAGTTCTTGTCTTCATGGAATTGTAAATGTAGGAGATTATAATTTTGGGGCTCACAGGATGTGGCAGAGAGCAGATTTCTTTGCTCTTTAAATCCAGTCCCTGCAGGACGGAGCTGCATCCAACCAGCATCATTGTCTGTGTTTGTGTGAGTATAATTTATA
>NC_091110.1:20162500-20165000 GCF_024713975.1 Paralichthys olivaceus | reverse complement strand
TACCATAGGGCTCGCTGTTCATCCCATAATTAATCACACATCTGGTAACATCTGTAAACAGCCTCTGTCCACAAACAGTCTCCTCAGACGGAACATGTTAAAGAACCTGATGTTTTCCTCAGAAGATAAAACTGAGAGAAGACTGGACCTGTGTGTGTGTGTGTGTGTGTGTGTGTGTGTGTGTGTTTAAAGATACACTCACCGAGTCTCAGGTGACGTTTGTACTTTATCTTGGAATTGGCCGGGTCCAGTCTCACAGTCCATAATAAGAACATATTACAGGCGACACGGTGGCAGCAGTGGGCTGGAGACTCTGGGACCGGCATCACGAAACCATTAACCACAGAATTCCTCTGTGCATGTATATGAGCATCGGTGCAGACGCTGGGAGGCAGAATATTATGAACAGAGTAACGACTGTGTGCCGTTCCCTTAGGTTTGTAATCATTGCAGTTAATTAGCAGAGAGCAGAAAGTGACCAGGAGTCTCACATTCTCAACTGTCAAACCATTAACACCCACATCTACACGTTTACAGTTTCTACAACCAGATTTAATCCCAGAGAGGAAGTCGTCCTCCCTCTGACTCTGTCTCCCTGAAGGAGACGCAGTGAAAATGTTCATGCAGAGGAAGTCAAATGAAAATCTGATGCAGAAACAGTGAAAATGATTATTTTCCCGATAACTGATTGATCTCCCGTTGCTTGAGGCTGCGATCAGAGTCTGTTAAAATGATTGAGTGGGGATCGGTTTGTGAACTCTGAGCTGAGGGGTCAAAGTTCATCAATCAATAGTAACATTGACGTCACAGTGATTGACACATCCTGTGACGACCTTCATAAAGAATGGACGACGAGTGAAACACGGAGCTGCAAACAAAGAGTGAACGGTGAGTTCGTCCACATCACGTGACGTTCATGTAGCTGCTGAGCTTCTCTTCTCCTGAGAGCTGCATGGAAGAGGTGAAGCAGAACATCCATCTGGTCTGTTTGACTCTCAATGATCCTAATTGATAAATGAACATCAGCTGTTTGAAGAAGACTTGAAACTCGACGTATACATGTACAATATAAATATACATGTACTCACTAATACAAACACATAGAAACCTGTCTGATGATAAACATGTGTCTTCTTCTTTACATCTACATTTATGATTCATGTATTTCGGTCTGACGTTGATATTTTCTCCGTTTTGCTTCACTTGATTATCTGCAGGTCTGAAATGGGTCAAACCAGTGCACTGATGTTCTCGCCAGGAGGGAGCTAAATTTATTTCTAGTTTTTTTTTTTTGTTTGTGAACATTTGATGTGTTCCAAACAAAACCTCAGAGCAAGCGGGCCATGCCTGCAGAGTCCAGGCTTCACTTCAGCTGACAGGGAGGTAAAAGGTTTGTGATATAGCCAGGAGCCAGGCCCAGCTGGACCTCCTCTGTGACAAATGGAATTTAAAACTGCAGCTCAAAATAGCTGAGGAACAGGGCGAACACATAATTGGTTAGATGCCTTGTTTTAGCATGTTAGAATGAATCAAAATAAGCCGTTCACTTGTTCCAGCGCAGGGATTTCATTAGCGAGGGTTATGACAGCGGTGAGTCATGACTCAGTAGTTACTCTAATGAGCTGAGGCTGCTCTGTCCTGATTGACCCTCCGACCTTCAGGCTCTGTGTTTGGATACTTAAATAAAACTCAGCCAATCAAACACATGTGAAGTTGTAGATGATTCTTACGAGAACAAGTCTGAAGCCAAGAATCTCCCAAATCCTCCGCTAAAGTAAAAGTGAAGATACCACAAGGTATCAAAAGAATCCGTCATTTCAAGTAACGATATCAGTAAAATATGAAGTAGAACAAGAGATAATCCTGTTGGACTCTGGGCTGATGGAAGTGTTTTCACTGTGAACCAACAGAACCATGGTTCAGTCTGATCCAGACCCAGAACTCCTCTTCTGGTCTGAGGAACCGTTCACACCTGAAGTTCAGCTTCAGACCGAAGCTCTGAAACAAACCAGATGTGAACGAGTCGTAACATTTGTCATAAACCAGCATTGGAAGATTTGAGTGTCCGGGGGGGTGTGAGTGAATATTGTGTTGTGAGACAGACTGTGGATCTTATTTGAATTGAATTCTAATCATTAGTGGTGAGAGACTGAAGACACCTCTGAAGACTGCTCGTCTCAGACTGTCAGCTCCGTGGAGGCTTGGATGTGCACAGCGTGGAGGATGCAGTGTTCTCTGGCTCAGGCCCAGTGGAGCCGTCTGTGTGCTCCACCTTCAGCCTGGTTCCTTTGTTACTGCGCTGGCAGCTCAGCCGACTGTAGAAGAGGCTCATACTCTTCTGCTCCTGGCCAAGGTTCTGTCCACTGGGCTGCAGCAGTAAAATGTTAATCAGTTCAGGAGGGAGCTCAGAGACACCACCACATGTGCGAAGGACGGAAATATAAAGTTACAGGAAATAAAAAAGAAAGAAGTGCTGATTGGATGGACACGACCGTTAAAT